>NW_026596125.1:12260484-12337172 GCF_907164565.1 Psammomys obesus | reverse complement strand
AGATAGATAGATAGATAGATAGATAGATAGATAGATAGATAGATAGATAGATAGCCTAAATTAGAGGTCTCCATTGGGTCTCTTCCCTTGGAGATCAGGAAACCCTGGGGAAAGAAAAGTGGCAGGAGTCAGAGGAAATGGAAGACAGCTGGAGAACATGGCCCACCACATAAACTAAGCGGGGCTCATAGGGCTCACAGAGACTGAAATAGGAAGCATGGAGCCTGCATGGGTCTGCAGCAGGTCTTCTACATGTATGTCATGATTGTTGGCTTGCTGTTCTTGTGAGACTCCTAACAGTGGGGGCAGGTGTATCTCTGACTCTTTTGCCAGCTCTTGAGACTCTTTTCCTCCTATTTGGTTGTCCTGCCCAGTCTTGATATGAGAGCTTTTGCCTTGTCGACCCGCCAGCTCCCAAAAATGACACAGAGACTATTTCTCATTTATTAGAGCTCAGGACTTACCTTGGACTATTTCCCAAGTAGCTTGTATAATTTGTCAGGTTTCCTGTTACCTCTCTTCAGTCCTTGTACATCTAACTTTCTCCATGTCTGGCTGGTGAGTTTCCTGTGCCTAATTCTTTCCTAGAGTTCCTATTCTGCCTGGAAGTCCTGCCTTTCCTCTCTTGCCTAGCTAGCAGCTGTCAGATTTTTATTAACCCAATCAGAAAGGGAGGGAAGAGTATTTACAAAACACTGAGGCAGGTGATGCTTCATAAAAATTATAATACCAAAGTCCACCTGTACTCAACTCTCTGCAGAACTAAGCATTTGAATAAAATACAAAGACAACCTTTGCACAGTGCGCAAAAAGATTATCCCAACATGGTGACCCGATCTTTTTTTGAAGAGGAAACAGAGTGGAAGTCAGTCCAAAAAAAAAGGAAGAGGTTGAAGAGGGGGGGGTAGGAGAAGTAGAAGGAGGAGAAACGTTGGGATGTATTGCAAGAGAGAAGAATCTACTTTCAATAAAAGAAAAAGAAACATTAGTCCCTAAAGTGATGGTATTAGGTTGTGATTTTATGGAAGCTGTTAGAGGAATCCCCCAAGGATGGTATTAGTGCCCTTGTCAGAGTCTCAAGACAAACTGTTTCATCCACGCCCCTTCAGCACACTGCAAGATGATTGCTGTATGAGAACAAGAAAGCAGGCAAATGTCTTGGCCTTAGACTCCACAGCTCCCAGATCTCTGGAAAAATGAATGCCTTTATACTACCTCATTTGTGTCTTTTTTATCATAACAGTTGAGTTAGTGTCAATGGGGTACTGTTGGACCAAATAACAAAAATATTGACATGGCTTTGGTAATAATTGGAGGGTATTCAAAAAGAAAACTGAACTCACAATCGTCTGCAGAATAAAACTGACTTTTATATACTTGTTTTTCCTTCATGATTGCCTTACTTAAATGCTTTTACTGTTTAGATTATGTGTAATTTATTTTTTAGTAAAAAGCTCTGTGGCTTTAATTTTTTTTTTAAATTTTATCACTTTGTCCACTCTCTTTTGTGCATTTCCTGATTCAGTCTTTTTTCAAGCACCCTTGAGAAGAATGCATCTTAAAAATTTTGTATTAAGAGGAAAATATGAAGTTGGGTATAGGCATTTGGGGGAGGGTAGACAGAAGGATCAGGGGTTCAAAGCCAGGTTTGGCTCCCTGAGAGACTTATATGCTAGACTGAGGACATGAGAGCATGCCTCAAGAAAGACAAAAGTATGAATAACAAGAAGGCAAATTACTTTTGCCTCACAAGGAATGAGGTTAGATTCATGGTGCATAAGGGTTTTGCAAAGGTGATGAGCAAAGATAGACTGCCAACATTCCTCTCCGGGGATAAACACCTTTGATCCCAGACCACTGACAAACACCTGCTGTTCATTGATAGCACATCAGTGCTTATTCCTGCTCACAGCAGCACTGTAGCCACCTTCCTGAAATTTCTGATTTTGAAAAGTCGTGCTGGGATCATAGAGCAAACAGAGCATGTTTGCTGAAAGCCACAAGCTAATTTGGTAGCTTCCTTCTTCTTGAATGAGCTTTCCTGATCCCTTTACCTTGCCATGGTCTGAAGCCTATCAGTGTACTACATTTGGGGAAAATACATATTAATGTGTTCTTTGAGTAGAATGGGTAAACTATGTTTATCTTGTTTCACCAAAAGCTGAAGGGCATGCATTCTCTAATCCAAATAATTTTTTGGGGGTGATTATGAAGGTGTAACTTGGATTGCATCTGCCACACGAACTTTCCAGGACTTCCTGGAGGGTGGTGACTTTTAATATATCCAACTCTTAGTCTTATCCAATTAGTAGTTTTCTGGATTATCGACTTCAGTTTTATACGTCTTGGTGTCAGCAGAGTCAGTGTCAGGGTCCTGCAACCTACGCAACTATTTAGAAGGTCCCTTCATTTGGTTTAACACTTTCAAGACATCAGTCTCCAGCTCAAGTTTTTCATACATTCCAAATAAGCAGCTCTACATTTTAATTTTTCATCGGATCCTGCAATTATGTAACCAGGCTGGATGGGGTGTTATCATACTGCTGAAGGATTTGCTCAGACTGGTCAGGGTCAAGTGAGGAAAGAAACACCGAGCTTGCCTATGAGTTAATTATGTGACTTACAGTAGGCATGATTATCAGGTTTTATCTGCTGGAAATAAGTAAATGAATGAATAAAATAGCTACCATATTAACTTTCAAGTTCTCATAATACTAAAATAATTATGTGCATGAAGATGCAATGTAGGATATAATCAATAATATGCATATAGCAGTAACTGTCCACTTACCCTACTTTTTCATAGGCATGAAATCTAGTCAGACTGTGTAGCAAGCTCATCAATATTAATGTGTTTGTGACTGAAAAGCATCCCAGGAGAGGAAAATTATCCAATCTCAGTTTATCTGCTAAAACCCTCTACATGTTGAAATATGTACCTAGTGTTTGGACCTTGTGATGTGATTGTTTTAATTCAGTTATTAAATTTGATCTCAAAGAAGGAAGAAGCCATCTTGCTGATGATGAATCCTGATGAGATCTTTGAATTTTATACTAAGTGTGGAAAAAATGAGAACCTCTAGCTGAGCCAGTCTGAAAATTTACTTTTATAAAATGCCTACCTCATGTCAAGCATTGTTTCTTATTTTTAATATTTTATTATATACTGTAATTTTGTGAATGGTGTGTGTGTTCACAACTCAACTGTGAAATTTTTGCAGTAATAGAATGGCTCACTTTTCAGTTCACCACAGATTCTCATATAACACTGATCACTCAAAAATATGTTCATGGAAACTATTGTCAGGCACAGTGGTGCATGCCTTTAATCCCAGCACACAGAAGCCAGAGGCAGGAGGATCTCTGTGAGTTTGAGGCCAGCCTGGTCTACTAAGTGAGTCCAGGACAGCCAAGGCTACACAGAAAAACCCTGTCTCAAAACAAAACAAACAAACAAAATCGAAACTCTATTGATTGATTTTTTTTTTGACAGGGATGAAATTAAAAAGTCAGTTGAGCTCTGTCAAATGTATTGAAAAACATGAAAGTAGCATCTTGGCAGACTCATCCCAGACTTAGTAAGGTCCTATGAGCATTAGCTGATCCATGTCTAGGCTGAGGACAGGGTTTTCAATGACCTGCCTAGGGAATTATCAATGTGAGGCTTCCTCTTGAAGGATGGACACGTTTGTTGTAATCATCCCATGTGGTATGTGACTGTGAGAAGAGAGCTTCATACTGCAGAGGGCAGTTTCTGGGTCTCTTTTTATAAAGAACTAATGTAGGACACTTGTCATATTCTAAGGGCTGGGACACTGGGTGAGAATGGAAAAGTATTACTTAAGAGAGTGGTACCTTTGCCTAGAGATTCTTGCTGGAGTGCAACAGGGACCCAGAGGTCATTTGGCAAAATCAGAAAATATGCTCAGAGATGGGATGAGCCTCAGAGCCTGCACTGGATCATGCTCTTTGGGAAATACTAGCAAGAATGGTCCCATTTTAGCTGAAGTTCAGCTGGGTTAGGGAAGGATTAGGAGAAAGGATATAATTCATGATGCTTTTCTCTTGTAAGTCTGTGTTTAATAGAAGTAGACGAGATTTGAAGACATTGGACCAGAGGGCCCAGTGGTGATAGATTTATAGAGATGACAAGCTTGGGGTGTCAGCCAAAGGGTCTGGAACTCTCCCCACCGATTTTGCATTGCTCTGAGTTTCCTCCAGTTATCCCCACTGAATGGGAGGGCCATACATGCAGTGTGGTCATGTTTTAAAAGCACTCAGATTGGTAATTATGCCCTATATAACTACAAAATCCGGTGCTTTTGATATTTGGGTGGGAATTTGCAACCTGCTTCTAGCCAGTAGATCTTGTCAAGCAAATGGAGTACTTTGGGTGTCACTAAGGTTTTGCGAGTCACTTTTGTTTTGACAAATATTTGTCCGGATTTGTTTGGAGGTATTGGACTTAATCAGATATAAAGCTTTAGAAGGATGTGGCCTTCCAGAGGGATTGCAGAAGTAAATAGGAAGAAGTCATATTGAGAAGTGTGCATGACACAGAGCATTGACAAATTCCTGACTTGAAGTCTCCTAGGCAAGAGTAGCAGAGGGCTTGGTCTCCAAGTACAGAGAAGAAAGAGGAAATGTCCTGGTGATCTGAAAAAGCGTGTGCTTCTTCAATCATCTCTATAATCCCTGGTGGGATAAAGGGCTTTAGTAAATCAAGTCTAGCCTTGGCTTAAATTAACTATGAGCTATGTATTCTGATAATGCTATACTACCAGAGAAATGAGTGAGGTGTTATTAAAAGGCAACACATGATGAGGCAGGAATCACAGGCCTTAGCCCTAACCTGACAGGATCTTGTCTTTTGTTCTGCTGATGGGTTGTGCCACCTACACAGATACACTTGTAAATTCTTTTCATTTAAATTTAAAATTGTTTTTTTCATTCAATATATTCTGATTATTGTTTACCTTTTCCTAACTCCCCCCAGACCTTCTCCTCTCCCCCATCCAAATTCACACTTTTCTTTCTCTTTTATAAATTTCTAAATTCTTTTTTCAGAATTATTGATATTTTCATGACAGTGAAAAATATTTTCTTTTTTATATAAATAACAATATTACAAAACCCCAGCTGAATAAAATTTTAATCCATTCCATGCTCATAAGAAAGTAATAATATTCTTTATGAAATTTAGGGGATAGTCAGCTCATTACAATTTATTTTTTGTAGTTTTTCTTTCAAAGACCAAAGATAAACACAAAAATGTACTTTTTGTTTCATTTATATTTGTTAAAACTCTTGATTACAAAGATTGTGTGTTTGTGTCCCTTATCAATTAGGTCGATGCTCAGTATAAGGGAAAGTAGAGAAAGAGAACTTGCAGTAAATTTTTATCTTCATAACTGAGCCAAGAGAAACATGTAAAGTATGCATTGATTTCAAATTAACAAGATTGCATTATATCATACTATATACATATATCAGACATTAGCACACTATAACTTTCTTTTTTATTTTTATTTTATTTATTTATTATTATTATTAATTACAATTTATTCACTTTGTATTCTGGCTATGGCCCCCTGCCTCATCTCTTCCTGGTCCTACCCTCCCTCCCACTTCTCCCCCCACTGTGTCCCCATCCTAGTCCACTGATAGGGAGGTCCTTCTCTGCTACTTACTAGCTGACTCTAGCCTATCAGGTCTCATCCAGTTCATGCCAGTGATGACTCTGCTCCCTTACTAGAGAACCCCCATGGAGACTGAGCTGTCCATGGTCTTCATATGAGCAGGGGGTCTAGGTTTTCTCCATTTATGGTCCTTGGTTGATTCATCAGTCTCTGCAGGAACCCCTGGGCCCAGATTTTTGGCTCTGTTGGTCTCCTTGTGGAGCTCCTGTCCTCTCTGGGCAAGCAGGATAGACATCAGAAGTGGGAGAAAACAGGAAACAGGACAGGAGCCTACCACAGAGGGCCTCTGAAAGACTCTACCCAGCAGGGTATGAAAGCAGACACTGAGACTCATAGCCAAACTATGGGCAGAGTGCAGGAGAATCTTATGGAAGAAGGGGAAGAGAGAATTTGTAAATTCTTAAATGAAGACTGGATGACCATAGCAGCTCACTGTTGTCTCTTTCTGGTGTTAGAGCTGTTCTCTCTTAGTTAAATGCTTATTCTATGATTTAGAGCTTTGTTTTACATTCTTTCTCATTTTATTATACATTCTATGGTTCAGACCCATATTTCCTTCCTTCCTTCCTTCCTTCCTTCCTTCCTTCCTTCTTTCCTTCTTCACACCTTTTCCTCCTCCCTCCCTCCCTTCTTTCTTTCCTTTTTTATCTGCCAAAGTAATGAGAGGTCATACTTAGGAAATTATCAAGATTATATTATATTATATTAATTATATTATATTATATTATATTATATTATATTATATTATATTATATTATATTATATTATATTATATTATATTATATTATATTATATTATATTAAAAATCACTATCTATAAGGCACCCAGACAATTTAGAAGTGTATACCTCAGGTGGATTTGCAGTTGGGAGAGTCAGTGAGTTGAAGAAAAGCATGCAGCTGTGAAAGATAAGAGCTTGAGTTGTTCAGGCAAGCCAGGCAGGGTGCATTTTCAAGCAGTTTAAATCAGAGGTCAAGGGAAACACAAGGTTCCACATCTTGACAGGTAATAAATCAAGCCTACCCATCGCTATTTCTTCTCCACGATGAATTGGAATTAGAAAAAAGAGATCTCTTGGCAGGAGTGTCTGACACACAGCAGGCACTGACACTCTGCAGATGAGCAGCAACTTGACACACATAGCTTTGACATGTGTCTTCAAGCTGTACAAGTTGGCTAACAGTTCAAATTTTAACAGGTTCACGCTTTAGAAAGTTGCTGCTCTTTCTTGTTCATAAAAAAAAAACAGCTTTGTTAAGTAGCTGGTGGAATAATAGTCTGATATGAATCTCTAGGGAAGGTCTGATCATACACTGAAGTCTTTCTGTTGAATGAAGTTGTCATTGACTTCCAGGCTTTCATTAATACATGGCATTTACCACTTTTTTCTAAGTACATTTTAAATATCCATTTTGTTCTAGTGGCGACCAACCTACTTAATGCCACGGACTTCCTTTTTGCATGCTTGACCGTTTTGTTCATATGTCAGGATTTTACATCATTTTACTTTGTTATCACTTTTACAGGTGTGTGTGTGTGTGTGTGTGTGTGTGTGTGTGTGTGTGTGTGTAGATGTGTGCAGTGGATAATGTGGGAGTTTGTGTGTGCATGTATGGCGAGCAGAGGATGATGTCTGATATCTTACTTTACGGCTCTCTGCCTTACTCCCTTGAGGCAGGATATTTGCTAAGCTTAGCCCAAGTATGCCTTTCTCCCCATCCCTTTTCTCCAGGACTCTTTTGAGTAGCTTGTTATGAAGTACTTGGCTTGTAATGGCGTACTGAGGAGTTCCCAGGTCGGCTACCGATGTTTATGTAGTGAGCTCCATACGCCTGAGCCATCTCCCCATCCTTCTACTTCCTCTTTTGTCATAGAGGAGTCCAGTTCATGTGTTACAGTCGTGTCTGTCACTTTAACATTTAAAACAACTAATATTTAACTGTGTATTCTAGTGCAAATTAAGTAATAAAGATCAAGTAAAATAAACGATGCTTCTATACGTTTTTAATTGTTTAACATAAAGAAATTCCTTTCTTTTCTTGAATTGCCTCTTGAGGATAAATGTCACAAATCACAATGTTGAATCAGTGGATAGGCCTTTTAAACAAGGCTTACATTTTTAGATTTTAATCCAACTTCAATAGAGTGCACAAGGTGCATTCTCCCTCCATCTTATGGATGAAGAAATTAAGCTGAGAGTGAAGTGGTTCCTGGACCAGGCAAGCCAGTGACTGGCAGAACCATCCTATAACATGTTTCCTGATTCAGTTTTTGTTTTCCTTTTAAATAGGAAAAAAAAACCTCTGTTATTTATTTGGCTTTAAAAATATTTCCATGTTTCATGTGCTTTCATGTGTACATGCATATTTACAAGTGTGGAAGCATGTATAATATATACATGTGGAGGTCCAGAGTTATGCTAGAAACCTTCCCCACTCCCTCATGTACCTTGTTCTTCAAAGCAGTTTCTCAGTCAAACCCAGAACCTACAAGTTTGGCTTGTCTCCCCAGCCAACTTGTCCCAGGATCTCCTCTCTCTGCCCTCCCAGGCTAGGATTTTGGGGTTCAGAATTCTGATTATTTTGTCATTGAGGCAAATCTCTTCACCACTGAGCCATCTCCCCAGTTTCCTGTATCACTTCAAAAACTGTGGTTTTAACCCTCCAATTCAAGATTTTCCATATTCAGCTGTAATGTTTTGGAGGAAGGGTTTCAGAAGAAGACACTGATGGGTTCAACAACTGCCAAGGGTTATCATTCTATGACACCAGCGCAAAACGATCAAATTAACAACGAATAGCACTTATTATGCATCCTAATATCACAGGTACTGCTAAAGGCCTTAACTCAATTGCCATACTGAAACAGTTTTATGCTACTGTGTCCACAAGAATCTCAGTATAGAAACTCCTACTGATAGTGGCTGGAGAGATCGTCCAGTTGTTTAGCACTAGCTGCTAAACACGGCACCTAGGTTTGGTTCCCAGTACCCATACCAGGGGCCTCACAACCAGGTTAACTCCAGTTACAAGGGTCTGACATCCTGATCCAACCTCTCTGGGCACCTGCACATATTAACACACACACACACACACACACACACACACACACACACACACACACGGAAAAGAAAGAAAGAAAAAAAAGAAAGAAAAGAAAGAAAGAAAAATTTCTGTTTACACACAGAGAATCAAAGGGCTAGAGAGGAGACCTGATCTCCCAAGCATGCATAGCAGTATGCAGTACAATCCCGACCTGAGCCAGGGAGTTTAATTTGAAGTCCGTGTCTTTGTGTTTAATCTTCGGCGTCTGCCATGGCCCTGTTGTTTTTGCTGGGAGGCCAGAAAGCGCCCATGATTACTAAGTGCAGATTCGAGGTTATGAATTTTATGTCATATCTCCCCCATCAAAGTTCAATTTCCTAGTGTGTTTTAGCTCTGGAATCAACATCTTCTTTTTCCCATAGTTAACTATGGTCCTGTGTTTGTGTTTATGAGAAATCTTTCATGTTCCGTGACTGGTGACTGATATTCTGACAGCGTCAACATCTTGCCCAAGGTTTTCAGCTGGCATGACCCTACCTTGTTGGGTGCAGCTGGTTCCCATGCAGAACAGGCTAGCTGAGGACTCATTGCAACTGTGATTCCCTCAAGCAGGAGGGAGGGGGAGGCTTAGACTGCTTAAGCCATGTATCTTTGCGGATGCTCCGTGGACGCTAGTAACCATCAATCACAAGTCCTCTTAGGTTACCTTTTTCCTCGGAATTCAGCGGGTGAAATTAAATGTATTAATGTAGGTGCCAGAGACCATCATCTTGGTTATTCTGGCAAAAACTACACACTTATTATTTGACAAGAATGTGGTCACATTTGGAAATTAATTTAATAACCATGATCAAATTTCACTTCAAGTAATTTCTAGAAAATGACTGTAATTAGAGCCACTTGACATAAATATCTTAGAATATGGTAATCTGTTTATTGTATTTCCTTATGAAAATTGAATGTTACAATTACCATAATCTGAAATATATTAGGCATATCTAAGCCTCTAATCAATTATTCAATTACGTTGAATCTCTCTCAGAGCAAACATTTAGCATTATTTTTTGTTAGATCTTTCCCACCAGCTTTACTAAAGTATAATTGACAAACAAAAACTAAGCTTCCAAGGCACACAGCTAATGATTATATCCATACCTTGTGTGTTCCTGGCTGGTCTCAGGTGCTCGTTATGTACATGAGCATGACCTTGAACACCTGACCCTCCCCCTTGTCTTCATATACTGAGTATTAGAATTACAGGCTAAATTTTTGTCCAGCTTTGGGGGCTTTGTACGTGCTGGGAAAATGCCAGATGAAACACCTCCAGCCCACAAATCACATTTTTTAATCCACTTCTCTGTTGATAGATCCTTATATTGTTTCCATAACTTAGTTATTGTGAGTAATGCTACAATGAACATGAGAGTACAGATCACTCTTTGACTTACTGATTACATTTTGTTAGGATAAATACTTAGTAATAGGATTGCAAGAGGAGAAGAGAGGGAGTCTCTTTTCAATTGTTTTTAGGAATTCCACACTGATTTTCTCAGTAATTGTGTCAACTTAAATTTCCACTAATGGTATATGAGGCTTCTCTTTTCTCTGAATCATGTCAACAGTTATTTCTTGTCTTTGTGATGATAGATAGACCTTCCTAAAAGTGATGCCTTATTGTGTCTTTTTCTTATATTTGTCCAATGATGGCTCATGTTAAATGGCTTTTCATATTCTTGTTGAAAAAATGACAATTAAAGGCCACTGTCCACTTTGTAACTGTGTTACACATTTTTCATATTGAATTGTGTGAATCTTTATATACTCTGGGATTAACCTTTTTTAGCTATTTCATTTGCAACTATTTTTCCTCTTTCACTTACATTTTGTTATTTCTCCAGAAATTAAGTATAGTCTGGTAGTCTTAGCATTTGGAAAGCTGAGACAGGAAGAGTGATTCAAATTTGAAGCTAGATTGAGCGACAGAGTGTGCTCTGGGCTAGCAGGAACTACACTGCCAAACTAAATCTCAAAGGCAGTGTCCCACTTGTACATAGTCAACTACTACGACAAGGGTGCCGAAAGAGCACACGACGGCTTGAGAACTTGATGTCCATAGTAGTATATTGAAACTGGAGCCTTATCATATTCTGAACACAATAATTAACTTGAAAATAGATTCAAGACTTAAATATAAGACAACTGTAAAAGGAGGAAACAAAAAGATGGGTTCTTGAGAATGACATTTTGGCTATCGAAACCAATCACTGGCAAAACCCACCAAAAATAGTTATGTGGTGCTATACCACACTGAAGTTCTGCTCATTAAGGGAAGCACACAAACAACAACGCTCCTGTGCACATGCTTGTGCGCACACACACACAGAAAGAGGCCCAATTGCATTTGCATTCACAAAGGTTTGTTTGTACCTACACAGACATGATTGCACAACCACTGGGCTGCTCTCATATACACAACACATCAGCACACACCAGAAGACTAAACTTCCTGCCAGGTGCTGTGGGTAAGCAGTGATGGTTTCTATCCTGGGCTCAGTGACTGACAGAGGAGCCACTGTAAACGCTTTTATACTGGTTCTGGGATCTCAATCAGAAGCTTCCAAACAGCACAGCTAAGCCTTCTCCCCAGCCCAACTTTTATAATTCAGTTTAGGAATGGAGAGTTTTTATTTTTGCACGTTGCTTGAGAAAACAGCATGTAATAATAAAGGTATGGGTGAAGAGAAACCCAGTGTTTTGGTGGCCCTCAGGCCCTTCAACTCCCCACCAACTCGGGCTCTTTTTTTCATTCAGTGGAAACCCTAGATGCCTCACAGATGCATGGCTGATGTCAAGGATGACCCATGTTTTTTGTCTGTAATATTTATTTGTCTGGCTCAAGGGGTTTGTCAAATCTGTGTAGACAGTCATTTTAATATTTTCTATTCTGAATCCAAGAGATCCAAAACAACTTCTGAATCTTTGCTCCAAAAGCACTACTTTTCTTGACATTTTTTGACCCCTATCTGTCATTTGCTCTGTCCTGATTTATGGGAATACACTTTACTCTGGAAATTTTGCTGTCTTTTCTTGTGTCTTCTCAAGACTGGAGTCATTGGAATGTATTCTGCTTGAATTTTCTTGTGGTCAGGCTCAGGTCATTGAAGGAAGTGAGTGAGACTAATTTCATATGGACATTGACTCTTGCCTCCAGAGGGCTGTTCGAGACCCACAGGGGACAGAGTCCTTCACAATGTCTGGTCACTGGGATTGCTGTACAGTTTGCTCTCATTCTTGAGGGCCACTGAATATGAAAGTTACTTTAAGCACTCCAGTGTTGGCACAACTTTGTTTTCTAAATTCTCTTTAAACTTACGTAAATATGAATATTTTACCCTAAAACTGTGCTTTCCTTATCAACTTAGTCACATTCTTTCCATAATAATTCTGCATCAGATTTTTTTTTTCTTTTTTGTGGTCATTTTTTGATTTTCTCCTCCTTTTTCCTCCCCCAGTGGGTATGGGTGAGACAGAACATTTCTGCTAAGACAGGGACTTTGAGAAGATGATTTGCCACCCAGTACTTCATAACATTTCATCTTGACATGAGATATTGAATATCGCTGGATCCTCTGCTGTGGTTTCTGGCTATAAAATAAAACTCCTACCATCAGTAGCTATATAAAGTAGCAAAACTGTAATGCTCTCCAAAGGGGCTTGAAGGTGAACAGCACTTGAAGAAAGGTACAAATCTATTTAGAATTAACATGGAGTATTAAGTGTATCATTGCTGAATACGGAAAAAAGAAAATTGTTTTAGTTAAAGACAGTGAGGGAAGCTTGCTTAAAAAGATGGGCCATGCATTGTACTGCAAGCTCAGTGCTAACAAGATTAGAGCTAATAGATTATTGATCCATTTAATGTTTAGTAGCAAGCTAATTTTTTCATCAGCTATGCAATTGTACACTTTTTCTGTTTTAGGGGGCCAAGCCAATGGACATCTTTTATCTGATATTTCCATCTGATGTTGGGGAGAACATGCTTTGGATGCGCCAACGCTGTTCAGTGCCACCATCACCCTGCGGCATAACTATTCCAGCTGTTGTCAGCTTCTCAAATTTGATGTCTGCTTTACTTTCCCCTCAGGAGGCTGCTAAATCCTTCCTTGAGTAGAAAAGCTTGGGCTTGCAGCCTGGAGATAAGGGTGGACTCTGATTGTATCGCCCCCTACAAACACCTGCTCTGCTCGACTAAGGTTCCTATTACATGAGATTTTATTGAATATTGTGATGAGGAGCTGAAGTGGCATACTTTCAGTTATCTTCCAGGACTGTAAGAGACTCTAATCTTTGAATAACAACAAAAGAAATCCTGGATAGTACTTAAGCCTTAGAGTGTCTGAGTGCTGATGAGAAAAATGCTGTATTTCGAAAAAATGACTATCAGATTTCAAATTCCAAAGCACACAGGCGTGACCTCGCACACGTGTGTGTGTGTGTGTGTGTGTGTGTGTGTGTGTGTGCTCACAAGAGCACATGTATTTGTTCTAGGCTTCAGTAAAATTGAAGCCATGTACTTGTTTTTCTCTTTTATACTGATAAACAACTGAAGTCTGTTTAGTGCTTGGACTGAAGATGCTAATCTGCTTCGCGTCCTGTAGAGATGCAGCACGCTTTGAGAGTCAGCTTCTTGCTGAGGGTGAGTAGAAGTCTTGCTGCCAGGGGAACACTCAAGCAGAGCAGGTGTTAAGGAAGGATGGTGCAATCAGATTCCACCTTTATCTCTACTCTGTGTCTTCAAGCCTCCCTCTCCTAGCAGTGATTTCTCGGTCTTCCGGCAAAGAAAAGGAAACCTTAAGAAACCCAGTATTCCGTGGTCAGAACCTTGCTGCCGAGTGGCTGTGAATCCTTGGATAAGATGTCAGGTGTTTCTGCTGGTTGATTCTTGTCTGGAAAATGAGAAAAACGAGTAGCAGCCCTTTCACAGTGCTTTCACAAAAGTAAGTGAGTTAATGTGTGTAAATGGCGAGAGAAATGCTTACACAGACACCTCCAGAAAGTGTCTGTCTTGGCTTCTAGGATGACAGGTTTTCATTGCTTCCAGAACAGCATGCAATTCCTTTCAATGTATCCTATCTAGTGTAAAAAATTTTGCTTTCATCTTGTTCTAGCTTGCTATTTTCTTTACCCGTTTTACTGAATCAGAGGAACAGGTGATGATGGTGTTAACTGAAGTAGCAGAAAGGAATGGAGACAGCCTCAAGGAGAAATTTGTTCTCTACTTACTCTCTGGTTTTGTTTGATTGTAGGTAGGTAAATACAATAGTTGCTTTTAGTGACAAGGGTACTTTAAGCTCTCAGTTCAATGATATAATTGTGGGTGGAATGTCAAGGTAACAGGAGCTTGACGCAGCTTAGTGTATTGAATCTACCACCTGAAAGCAGTAGTGAATCACCGTGCTCAGCTGGTTTTCTCCCTTTAGCGCATTGCTGAACCGAAGCCCAGGAAACAGCATTCTGCTCACAGTTAAGCGTGGCTCTTTCCACTTCAGTTGACCTAATCAAGATAAATGCCTCACAGGCTGGCCTTGGAGACTAACCTAATCTAAATAACCCCTCACAGATGTTCCTGGAGGCTAATTTACAAGGTGATTGCAGATCATGTCAAGTAGACAACAGTACATATTCTTGATAGTCAGTCAGTGTAGAGTCTTCCATTCATTTAATCCATGGCGGCTGCTTTCTCTATGCTGAGTACTAGTCTAGGTCTGGGATATAACGGCATTTTACAGAGCCCTTACAGTTGAGCACTAAATTCAAGGAGTTGGTAACCACGCTTTAGAAATAATAGCTAGCACTTTGTCACATACAGTAGGGTTTGGGACGATGAGGCCAATGTAATGTTTAATGTTGAAGTCACAGTGAAGCTGTTATTTGCTTGCTAACACTGAGCTTCCACTTCCTGTCCTTAAACATCTGAATTAGTCTCACAAGTCCAAATGTAGCCCATCAAATGGGACATCACATAGTTTTACCCTTCTAAGAACTCTTTCCATTGAATCACAGCATTAATTCAAAACTGTTTTTTTATTTAACTCCTAGAATTTATATCTGGGACACAAACACAGAGAGGTATAAATAGAGCTGGTCACCAATGGCTCCTAACCTACTCATGATGAAGACTCCTTTTCTTTCTTTCTTTCTTTCTTTCTTTCTTTCTTTCTTTCTTTCTTTCTTTCTTTCTTTCTTTTTAGAAAGCATTTCTGGCTCTTTCTCAGAAAATTAGAACTAGTGCTACCTCAAGATCCAGCTATACCACTCCTGGACATATATACGAAATATCCTCAACTATAAAAGAAGGACATTTGCTCAATTATGTTCATAGCAGCTTTATTCATAATAGCCACAATCTGAAGACAACCTAGATGTCCTTCAACTAAGGAATGGATAAAGAAATTGTGGTACACTTACACAGTGGAATACTACTCAGGAAATCATGGAAACAAGGAAATCATGACATTTTTAGACAAATGGATGGAACTAGAAAAGCTCACCCTGAGTGAGGTGTCTCAGAAACAGAAAGACACACATGGTTTATACTCACTTATAAGTGGATATTAGCCATATAATATAGAATAAAAATACTAAATTCTATAGTCCTAAAGAAGCTAAACAACAAGGAGGACCCCAGGGAAGAGGCTTAATCCTCATTCAAAAGGGCAAACAAGATAGACATACAAAGTAGAAGACAGAGAACAGGACAAGAGCCTACCACAGAGGGCCTCTGAAAGACTCTACGCCGCAGGGTATCAAAGCAGATGCTGAGACTCATAGCCAAATATTGGGCAGAGTGCAGGAACTCTTATAGAAGAAGGGGGAAATAGAAAGACTTGGAGGGGAGAGGAGCTACACAAGGAGACCAGCAGAGCCAAAAATCTGGGCCCGGGGGGGGGGGGGGGCTGAAGAGACTGATGAATCAACCAAGTACCATGCATGCAGCATACCTAGAACCCTTGCTCAAATGTAGCCTATGAACAGCTCAGTCTCTATGGGGGTTCTCAAGTAAGGAGAGCAGGGGCAGTCACTGTCATGAACTTGATTGCCTGCTGTTTGATCAACTCCTTCTGGTGAGATGGCCTTACTAGGCCACAGAAAAGAGAATCCAGACACTCCTGATGAGAGCTGATAGGCTATGGTCAGATAGCAGGGGAGGAGGACCTCCTCTATCAATGGACTAGGGAAGGGACATAGGTGGAGAAGAGGGAGGGAGGGTGGGATTTGGAGAAGATGAGGCATGGGACTCATCAGCAGGGATACAAGTGAATAAATTGTAATAAATAATAATAATAATAACAATGAAAAAAATAAAAGAAAACATTTAATTGGGGATTGCTCACATTCAGAGCTTTAGCACATTATTGTCATGGCAGAAAGCATGGCAATGTGCAGGCAGACATGGTGCTGGCAAGGTAGCTGCTCTGCTTCCAGATCAGCATGCAGGAGAGTGAGAGAGAAAGAGAGAGAGAGAGAGAGAGAGAGAGAGAGAGAGAGAGAGAGAGAGAGAGGCAGGCTCTGGGCTTCTGAAACCTCATAGGCCACCCCCAGTGACATACTTCTTCCAACAAGTCTGCTTCTCCTAATCTGTAAATGTTTTTATTTCCTCAGATGCAGCGAGTCTTGGAGGTTGAAAGCATTCTGGGCCTAGGTTAACAGACAAAGGCTGGAAGCCAAAGCCTTCAAGGTCCAGGCTTGCAAAAGATTAGGTTGTACAGAGGCTAGAAGCTTCCAGGCCTCGGCCTAGGAATATTTAGATAGAAATGCTCTGGGCTCAGCCCCAGCCATGTATTAGTAAAGCTTGGCTATGGCTATCTTGGTCATTCTTGTGGGACATGTAACCGAGGAGACCAGTCTGGCACAAGAGTAAAGTAGGGATGTGTCTAAACGCCCAAAATATCATCTTGAGACTCGCAGGACTAAGGACCATTCCTCCTGGATCTGGGACTGCATTTCCTAGTGCATGTAACCTTGCCACCCCCACCTCTGCCATCTTTGAGGTAGTCATGTAGCCTGGTGGCCAGGTTTCAGCTAGAAACTTCCCATTTCCTTATAAGAACACATCCAACTAGCACCTGGAGTTCCTTTCCATGCAAATGAAGCATTCCCAGCACCTCAGCCCCAGCCAACAATGAACACTCACCCCCAAGCCCCTACCCACTTCCCCAACGTTTATATACCCTTTATTGCCCACAATAGAAGGCTGCTTTTTCCGCACTCACCTTGCTAACTCACCTGGTGGGCTAAGCTTCATTTGTCCAAGTCCAGCAGCTGTGCACAGTGGAGCCTGGCCAGCCTGGGAGAAGAAGCAGACCCAGACGGGCAATTCTTTCCCCTGAGCAGCTGCTGGGGTGCCAAGGAAGGCAGAAATAATCATCCTACAAAGAGCTCTGGGAAACCCAGTATGGAATGCATAGGAGCCAACGTATGAAAGAGACAGAGGACCTGGAGCATGGCTATGTAGTCAGTCAAAGAGAACATTATGAAGGGAAAAGCCTTGGATGTGGCTGGCACTGGTAGCGTTTTGTTGAAATTGTATCAAGCTGAAATGTTTTGTTCATAGCACCACCCCTCTGAATTTTATTTTATTTTCTTTGTCACGACTTAATTACTCACGTAGTAGTAGAACAACCAGGACTTGTGGTACTGAACTTCAGACTGATGGATGTGACATTTGGGAGCCACAATACAGATCATAGCACTTAGACATGAATTTCCTGCTTCAGACACACATGCATCTTCCACAGATGAGTCTGAGTTGAACATAATTCTGTAGTTACTGTCTTCATCATTGGACCTGTCTGCATAACTTACTTCCATCTTCCTTAGGTCCTTTTTCATTTTCTCAGGCTCCCTGTGGTACACATTTGATTCTGCTAGACAGCAGATAAGCTGGCACTTAAATGCTTGGTGTAACCACAGCCACCACATTTTATCAAGTATGTGCCATGAGCAGCTCTCCTCCATGACTGGTGCTCAGCAACCTCTTCTTTTACATCTCTAGTGAGGTGAATAGGTAGGAGGGTCAGCCATTACTCCTATTTGAAAATAGGTTTCCAGGATCAAAAAAAAGGAGAAAGGTTATTAGAACTGTGCATTTTTCTGGGCATCTATTTCAAATTAGTCTGGATAAAGCCCTGCAGACATTATGGTATAGGACAATTTCATATCTGTCTCTACGGCTGGATCAGGTGACTTGGCAGTAATGGGCTCCCTTTCCCCTCTGCACGTATTTCAAAAATTCTATTGTGATGGAAATGGCCTGGCCAAATCTGCTTCAAATGCATCCGGACTTCAAAAGGCATTTCAAAACTGCTCTTAATACTGCTATTTAAAGTTATAATCTTCATATAGTTTTCTCCATTTATCTCCCTCATAAAGTAGCAATTATTAAGGAAGATGATTATTCAATGTATCTTTTATTACATGGCTTACATGGCTTCATACTATCATGCTAATCCTGGGTGGTTCAAATTCCTTGTGCCAATTTTAAACATTACCAACACCCTCACACTTACTTTCTTAATGCTAATTTTTTCCTCTGGAAGTTACTTATTGAGGACATATATTCAAATGCACAAAGAACATCCTTGGAAACATTAAAATAACCTGAATGTGATGGCAATTCATTTACTTTTCAATACGTATGGTGAAAAACATCATTTGCAGGAATTCTTGTTACCTTCGCTATGAATAAAAATTCTACATTGATTTAATTATAAAGTTTTTCACTGCCTGTGTACAATATAAGTAGGTTAAACAGACCAACAATTGTGTAGGAGAGAGCCTGGTCTCAGTGAAATGTGAGGGACCAGGGACTGGAGAGATGGCTCAGTGGTTAAGAGCCCTATCTGCTTTCCCAGAGGACTGGTGCCCATATGATGGTGAACAACCATCTGTAACTCCAGTTACAGGGGTCTGCTATCCTCTGTTGGCCTCCGTTACAGCAAACATGAATACAGGAAAATATATACACACTCCCTTACACCCCTACCCCCACATGATCCATAGAGCCAGACCATAAGCTCTCATGATCTGTATTTTTTTCTTTAAGAACTGAAAGAGAGTAAAATGCATTCTCTGCTTTCACATGTACAAAAATAACCATTTTTTTGTGTAAATAGTAGGTATCTTAAAAAATGTCTTTCCAACTAACGGCATTTGTAGGTCTCTGACAATCATAATTTTGGAAATAACTTTGTTTCTTTGATCATGTAGGTACCATGTCAAAGTTCACTGGTCAAGAGGTATGGTCAGGCATGCCATGTTCTTTGAGGTCCTCAAGGCAACAGGCTTCCAGCTAATTCTCCCTTAGGTGGACATGCTTCTGTAGTGTTGTCAGCATCCAGAATAGCCTCACTACAGTGCTTCTATTCAGAGCCTCCTGCTTTGAAGCAGTGAGGAATCATGTTCTGCACATAAGGAATGAACAACAACAATTATCACTAGTTTGATGAAAGCAAGACAAAAATTCAGAGGAAATTTAGTGAATTCTGATCAGATTTATGCTCAGAACTAGTTTGACTATTATTTTTTTTCCACAAAGAAGTTTATGTAATTATATAACGTACTGCTGCTTGTGAAAAGCTAACATGAAATAATGTCAACTAAGATATGTCCCACCCTCTATGTAAACATTCCTGGAGGTTCAACCTTATATTTAAGTAATAATGGCTTACATGAAATGTGGATAATGGTGATGACTTCTTTATTACACTTCCCAATGGCTCTGTGAATATCTGTTGATTCTTGGGGGTTGGATTACAGTTAATTATTGTGATATTGTGCTAACATAACACATTCTACCCCAAGGAATTACTAAGCATGGTGAAAACTTGAGACCCATCAGTATTTATGAATCTCTCTACTTGTTAAGTGAGAATTCAGCCCAAGATAAATTATCTTGGGTAATTTTAATCAAGAGCTTAATTTTAATGATCACCTGCTGCACAAATAAAATAAGAGAAGCAATGAAACCATCATTATCAAGGTAAGTCATATGTGTCTCTGAGGGATGTTATTTTTAGTGGTGTTCATTAAGGATTTCTGTAAACTGTGAATGGAATTACAGGATGGTAGAACAAAGCTACAAAGATAGCATAAATATGTAATTAAGTAGGAGGAAGCGTCTTATTTTGCACTTGTTGATGATTACTTTGGGATTATTCTTTAATTAGTTAGAGGCTGGGTTTTTAGTTCTACACCCGGTGGCAAAACGTGTCCATGTTGTGATAATGGTTTGAGTTTCTCTGTCATGTGCTGGTACTGAACACAAACTCATATATAGTTTGTTGTGATGCATTTAAGAAAATAGACAAACCCAACCTGGGTAAACTGGAAGGTACAGCTAGGAAAAGCCTGTAAGAAGACAAAACAACACACATAGTCGCATCTCCACTCCTTGAGCACTCCTGGGTAAATATGAAAGAGGACAGGGCTAAGAAAACTGCCTTTAAAGACTGACATCTGTGCCACTAATCGGTTTTAATGGATGCCAGCTATGCTGAGTCTCATGGAAATTCTATTAAGAAATGACAAATGATGTTCAGTGGGTAACAGGTAGCCACTGGTTTTTTTAAATTTTTTATTTAACTTTTATTAATTACACTTTATTCATTTTGTATCCCCCCATAAGCCCCTCCCTCCTCCCCTCCCGGCCCCACCCTCCCCTGCATGCATGCCCCTCTCCAAGTCCACTGATAGGGGAGGTCCTCCTCTCCTTCTTTCTGATCTTAGTCTATCAGTTCTCATCAGAAGTGGCTACATTGTCAGGGTTCTAGGTTATCTCCATGGATAGTCCTTGGTTGGAGTATGAGTCTCTGGGAAGTTCCCTGTGTTCAAATTATCTTGTTCTGTTGCTCTCCTTGTTTTTTTTTTTTTTTTGTTTTGTTTTGTTTTTTTTTTTTTTTTAACTGAAAAGGCAGTTAAAAGCTTAAGAAATAAGCAGTTTATCTGTTCCTCGATTCTAGTGATATGGAATTTGTAGGTTTACTTTATAAACACTTTTAAATTTGTTTTGATTATTACAGTTTATTCACTTTGTATCCCAGCTGTAGCCCCCTCCCTCATCCTGTCCCTTCCCAGCCCCACCTTCTCTCCCTCTTCTCCTCCCATGACCTTCCCCTACCCAGTCCACTGATAGGGGAGGTCCTCTTCCCCTTCCATCTGACCCTAGTCTATCAGGTCTCTTCAGGACTGGCTGCATTGTCTCCCTCTGTGGCCTGATACAGCTGCACTCCCCCAAGGTGATCAAAGAGCCAGCCACTGAGTTCATGTCAGAGATAGCCTCTGCTCCCCTTACTAGAACCCACTTGGAGGCTGAGCTTCCATGGGCTACATCTGAGCAACATTATCTCTATGCATGTTCCTTGGTTGGAGTATTGGTCTTTGCAAAGACCCCTGGGCCCAGGAAAGAGCTTCTGGAGGTATTTCCATCTCTGATCTCAAGCTGTACTACAGAGCAACAGTAATAAACCTGTGTAGTACTGGCATAGAAACAGAATGGTGGATCAATGGAATTGAATAAGAGACCCAGAAATAAACCCATATACCTATGGATACTTGTTTTTTGACAGAGAAGCCAAAACCATACAATGGAAAAAAAAATAAAAAAGACAGCATGCTCAACAAATGGTGCTGGTCTAACTGGATGTTTACATGTAGAAAAATGCAAACAGATCCATACTTATCACCTTGCACAAAACTAAAGTCCGAGTGGATCAAAGAGCTCAACATAAAACCAGACACACTAAACCTGTTAGAAGAAAAAGTGGGAAAGAGCCTTGAACTTATTGGCACAGGAGACAACTTCCTTAACGGAACTCCAACAGCACAGGCTCTGAGATCAACCATCAATAAATGGGACCTCATGAAACTGAAACGCTTCTGTAAAGCAAAAGACACTGTCAACAGAACAAAATGGCAGCCTGCAGCCTCTGAATGTTGATAAACAGGGTCTTTGTTAGCATTTCACTGCCCATCAGTCCTCTCTTTCTTTTCTCCCGCACATCTTTTTCTTACTCTATTCCTTTCTGCTTCCATCTATACTTAGTTTCCTTGTTTCTCTTAGTTTTCCCCTTTCTTTCCTCAGAACACAAAGAGCATGATTCTGTGTCTGACAGGAGGTTTGGTTATGTTTAAGTGTTGGATAGTAAAACAAATGCCTCATGATGTTCAATATTCATGGAAACAGTGCTGTCTTGACTTCTTACTTGGTCGCTCTGGAAGTGTACAATGCTAAAAAAGCAAAGCCCAGGGTTTGAGATCCTCTCCAACAGGCATTTTCTGAAATCCCTTTCTTATAGTGAAGCTACATTTCTCTATGCTGCAGAAGATAGTATACTTATAATTCTTTCTAATTGTCTGCATTTACTCTGAGGTAGATAATTAGCTCAGGAAAAATGGGAGATAGGGAATGCCCAGGTAGTTGCTAATGAAATATGAAAATGTATTTCTAGGGCCTTTAGGATACCCTTGCCTTTTTTAATTATTTTCACTTTGCTTCCTGGGTGGATTCCCAAGATACTTAGAAACTTATCACCCGTGCTTCAATTCTTGGGTTGCTACAGAAAATGAGGATGTGAAGCTGTAGAAAAGTCTGCAGCAATTGCAGACGACAAACTACAAGAGTATAGAATGGTGGAACAATCTATAAGGTAGACTGACATTAATGTATTGGTTCTACAGTTTACCAACTCTGTGACCATAGGCTTTTTTCACTTATTTGTATATAGAGTGGGAACAATAATAATAATAGTATTATACCCTCTAAAATAATTGTGGGGTGATCAGTTTAAATATTTCAAGACTGTTATTACACTTTCCAGTCCAATATGTATTCAATGAGCAATAGCTATTCCTTTTAGAGGAAGTTAACTGCTATCCCACAGGATGGCAGGGCCTTTTTATAGGATTTTTATTTTCAAAATTATGAAGGAAAGGGTCTCTCTTTTTCTCTCTCTCATACACACAGACACATGCTACATCAAATATGTATGGATGGTCCCAGTTTTTAAGTTTGTTTAATGATTCTCAGGTGTACAGACTTAAGGGTACTTGCTTCTGCTAACCGATTCTGTAAGCAATTTCTCCAGCCTCTTTTCATTCTGTTCATTGTGGCTTTGAGAAGCTAACCTTAGGAATAAAATTTATTTGCTCCTATTTTTATCATGATATTATTCACATAATCTTGAGTGTTTGTCATGCTGTGAATATTCTCCACAAGCTCTTTGTTAAACATTTGGTTGCCAGGCGGCAGCACTGTTTTGGGAAGGTGGGTTCCAGTTGGAGGAAGTATTTCACTAAAATTGCGCTTGGGAGGTTATGTCTGATCTATGGGTCCCTCCTTTCTGTTTTCTGCTTCCTGTTCACCATGAGTAGGAGAACTTCTTTTCATATCAATAAAATAGAATGAATCTAGAGAAACTGAGCCTAAATTAATGTTTTTTCCTTAAAATTGTTTTCTCATATATAGATATAAAAAAATACCCATTATGCTATTCTTCAAAACTAGAAAAATTTACACAAATTGTTAAAAATGATGAAATGTTAGGAGAATACAAATTCCTCCACATTTTATGTTATGATCTATGTAGATAAATAAAATTAACAATAGGGTGTTTTTCTTCATGATTGCATAAGCCTATCATGATGGTATATCCAAGAACAAGACAGATGATTTTGCTCTCAATGTGAGACTAAGTGAGACTTTTTTTTGTCAACTTTTAAATTAAACCCTGTAACTTTTCTGAAAGTTACTGCTCTGTGAGTAAGAGTCCATAGGAACACCAGCCTAGTTGTGTTATTGGTTTTACTCCAAAAAACTACTTGGGCAGCTTATTGTAAGTATTTTGGCTTGTACTAAAACAAACTGTGACTTTTCCCTGGCTTTGCAAAATCATCTGGGTTTTACAACAAGGAGCTAAAGATCATTAAAGGTTAAAAATGCATAATCTTATTATTTTTTAAAAATTTATTTACTTTTTTATTAATTAGAATTTATTCACTTTGTATCCCAGCTATAGCCTCCTCCCTAGGTCCCCTTCCAATTCTACCCTTCCTTCCTCTTCTCCTCCCATGCCTCTCCCCCAGTCCACTGATAGGGAAGGTCCTCCTCTCCTTCCATCTGACCCTAGTCCATCAGGTCTCATCAAGACTGGCTGAATTGTCTTCCTCTGTGGCCTGGTAAGGCTGATCCCCTTCTGTCAGGGTGAGGTAATCAAAGAGCCAACCAGTGAGTTCATGTCAGAGACAGTCCCTGTTCCCATCACTAGGGAACCCACTTGGACACTGAGCTGCCATTTCTTAAACAAGACTAATTTTGCTTAGAGGTAACAAGACAGCAGGAGTGGTGATGCAAATCTTTAATTGTAACACCTGGGAGGCTGAGGCAGAAGGATCATGAATTCAAGATCAACTGGGGCTACTCAGAAAATTTGAGGCTAGCCAAGCATATGCAAGGGACCTTATGTTCCTAAAACAAAAGTATCCCGGTATTTGTTTCATGTTTACCATTCCTATTAAATAAATATTCATTCTATATAACAAGACATCTTAGGTTTGGGAAGAAATTCGGGTCTTAAATTTGGATAAGAATATGCATGAATATAAAATAATTTTTATTTTTATATAAGAAGCTTAATAAGGTCTAGCTTCTTTTACATACTCAGTAGTTAAGGGCAGAATTTTTTTGTACTGGCTGACATGAGAACATTTTCTTTTCTCATGGCTTTACTCTGATTTAAATATTTTCTTATGCCATCATCACTAATGAGAAGCAAGTATCAAATGGCACAGTCAGAATCAGGCTGTTTTGAGATACTAAAGTGCCCCTTTTCTTCCTTCAAAGCCTTGACATCCTTACATATAAAAATTCTACACCAGGGCCTACCTAGAAGTGTCCAAATTTATATATCGATTTCTATGCCACTCTTAAAATTTCTGAGGACTTGTAATCTTATATCATTCTTTCTTGGAAAAGTCCTAGCACTGTGTATATAATGTAAATATAAGTTTCATATGGAAAAAAAATTCTACACACAAAGCCTGAAGACTTCTTTATTCCTTGGGCTCTAGACCTTCTTCCATGGTTCTACAATATTTTAGTCAGTTTTTTTTCTATAGACTGAATTGAGTCATTTCCCACCCCCAACCCCCAGCAAATCAAATCTTGAAACCTAAACCTTCAATGTGATAATGTTTGAAAAAGGAGCTTTTGAGAAGTGTTGAGTCATAAGAGTGGGGCCCACAGATGGGATTAGTGCCCTTATAACAAATGTCACTGGACTGTTCTTTCCCTCACTCTTGTTGTCTCTATCTCAGTGAGAAGGAAGCTGGGACAACAGCTGTCTGACTGAGATGGATGGTCCTTTGGTCTGAGGTTCAACCTCCAAAACGGTGAGAAATAAATGCATGTTGTTTGAGTTATCTGTTGTATGATATTTTGTAGTAGAAATGTAAGCAAGTTAGCAAGTTAGTGTAATTCACAAACAACACATAGTTGATTGTTTGGCTATATGATACATCCATGGCATTTGCCTTTTCTTTCATGACTCTCCTCCAAAACAAGAATTCTTCAAATTTCTAAAAGGGAGAGTGTCATCTACAAGTGGAAGAAGTAGGTTCCTCTTGAAAAGACCAGCTATTCCAATGTCCAAAGAAGCACTACTTTTTAATTTTTGTTCTCTTTTTAAGCATTTAGGACACTTTCTAAGATGGTGCCAGGGTAGGCTACTGATAAGGTCTGGATGTAGAGGACCATGGAAGACTTCACTGAGCCATGTAACAAATTTCAAGACGTTATCCTCATTAATATCACATGCTAATTCATTGAATAACTAGCTCTAGATTTAAGGTGGCAAATACAGCATCACTTATCAGCAGCAAGAAAAAAAATAAAATTCCTGTTCATGATATGAGTGGAAATGAGGGATGTTGAGATGGAGTGTGAGGAAGGGAATTAAACAAGCTTATTTGTGAGTAGAATTCATGCATGTCTTTCAACTGGTGGTGTGACATGCCAAGAATTTATTTGCATGACACTCGAGGAAACCCAGTCTAAGAGAAGAATGGCTTGGTGATGAATTAAGTCTTTTATTGTTGGAGCAGAATGATGATTATGAATACAGAGTAGCTTTATTCTTTACTTTTTCTCTTGAGCCAATATGTGCTGAAGTCATTATAAGGTCATTGTGGTAGGCATGCATAATAGTTAAAAGCTCTAAAAGTCACTTATTTAGAGGAGAAACTTTTGGGTGTCTTAAGATATAGTATAATGTGTACCAAAGAGCTACATAATGAAAAATCCTTTACTGCTTGAGGATTTTAAACTATAAGGAATTCACTGTAGTAAGACATAATGTTGCTGATAGTTTCTAATGGACATCCTGATAGAGAGAGAGATAGGGAAAAGGCCTAGAAAACAATGGGGATTTTAGAATTTCTTCTCAGTTATCTTGTTAAATATAACTGCATTTAGTAGCTTAAGCAAGATCCTTTCTTTTGTGCATTTTTTAGGAATCACTGATGATAACTGTAAAATCCAAACACATTACTATTTGCTGTTCTTTCAAATTACCACAAAACCAGAGATTTAAATTTCAAGCAAACAACTGAAGAGAATTAGAAGGAAAAATGTAAATCAACGCAGTTTTGTTGCTGTTCCCAGTTTCTTTACTATTTATGTCTTCTTTTTTTTAATTTCATTTTTTTAATTTTATTTTTTTCTTATCAGTTACATTTTATTAACTCTGTATCCCAGCCGTGTCCCGATCCCTCATACCCTCCCAGTCCCTCCCTCCCTCATCTCCACCGTGCCCCATGCCAAGTCCACTAATAGGGGGGACCTCCTCCCCATTCATCTGATCCTGTTTTATCAGGTATCTTCAGGACTGGCTGCAAAGCTCTCCTCTGTGCCCTAACAGGACTGCTCCTCCCTTGGGAGGTGGGGAGGCCAAAGAGCCAGTCCTTGAGTTCCTGTTAGAAATAGTCCTTGTTCCCCTCACTATGGGAAACCAATTGGTTACTGAGCTACCACAGGCTACATCTGAGCAGAGGTTCTAGGTTATATTCATACATGGTCCTTGGTTGCATGTCAGTCTCAGAAAAGACCCTGTGCCCAGATATATTTGGTCCTTGTGGAGCTCCTATCCTTTCCTCATCAGACTAACTCCCCTTCTTTCTTATGATTCCCTGTACTCTGCCAAAGGTTTGGTCATGAGTCTTTGCTTTGAAAACACTGGAAATCTATCTGGCGCTTTCTAAGACAATTAGGAATAGTGCTTCCTCAAGACCCAGCTATACCACTGCTAGGTATATACCCAAACTTTGCTCAAGTACACAAAAGGGATATTTGCTCAACCATAGCAGCATTATTTGTAATAGCCAGAACCTGGAAACAACCCAGATGTCCATCAACGGAGGAATGGGTACAGAAATTGTGGTATTTTTACACAATGGAATACTACTCAGCAATCAAAAAGGAGGAAATCATGAACTTTGCAGGCAAATGGTGGGATCTAGAAAAGATCATCCTGAGTGAAATATCCCAGAAGGAGAAAGACAAACACGGTATATACTCACTTATTTAGACCTATAAGATATGATAAACATAATGAAATCTATACACCTAAAAAAGATAATCAAGAGAGTGGACATGGGGTAAGATTATCAATCCTCATTTAGAAAGACAGATGGGATGCGCATTGAACATTGACAGGAGTCTACTGAGCACATTTGAAAGACTATTTATGTCTTCTTAACGTATGTGTTTTTGTCTTTGCTATCAGTCATGCAGTGGTAAAGAGCTAATATGCGTGTTTCCTGTCATGAGCCCTCTATGACCCTGTGATTCACCTCTTTCCCAGTTTGTTATAAAGTTAACACTGGTGTCTGTCGGATGCTCTGCATGCTGTGCACATGGCTATTGAGCACAGGTTGTGGTACATAATTTTACCCTTGGCCACCTCCAGTTTGCCTCTTTGTAGACTAAGCACTGGCACTCATGGATAAGTGTACAAGATTAGCTTGTTGTTCCATGAAATCTATTTGTTGAAGTCTAAGCTTTCTGGTAGCGTAACTACTTCCTGGGATCTACTAAATGAGAAGTATTGGTTAAAAAAATAGCAGTGAGCTATAATGTAACATCAATTTTGGCTTTGTTGGCATGTCTCCTAGAGTTATCTTTCATCAAGGAATTTCTAGTCTATATTAAGTAGGCATTTTAGGATAAATGAAAATTGAGACCTCTGGATCAATAGAAATGAGAGAAAGAATTGACTCAAACTTACTTTTATTCTTTACCATTAAATCATTCTATCATTCAATGTCATTTTACTGGTATTTCTCTCATCTTTATGGAGTTTACTCATTAGATATCTTGACAGCAAGTGAAAGTCAGAGATAACATTTATCTTGTTGTGTCTTCACAGTACTTCATTTAGAACTTTGTCTTGAGTTCTGGGGGAAAAAATAACCTGACATGGGAGGCTCTTTTGTAAAACTGAGATATGTTTGTGAAAGAAGGGACCAACAAAGCTGTCAACTGGAGCAAGCTTGTCTTTCCAGTGAAAAATCACCATTGGACTAATGAAAATCTGGGGTTATGTAAAAAGTCATGATATCTTGGCAGGAGAAAAACATGGCTGTCAAACAGGACATGAAAAATACCTCCTTCAAAGTCTACTAAGATTTTTTAGCTCATCTTTACTCAACTCTCAAAAGATAAGTTTACCAGGTTCAGATGAATGGGATCATATGGAAAATGATTTCTAGATTCCCAAATCTTTACTCCATTATGTCTGGGTGCAACACCTAGTAGGTTTTGAGTTATCCACTCTCATGACTCGGCCCGGTACCACCAGCACACTCAAAAGTGATAGTTCCAAAGTCATGCTTAGCTGTGAGGGTTGGGCAATAAAGATGTGACATAGGAAGGAGGATGGGGGCCACCCCAAAATGTTAAAAAGGAGGTAGAAAGATTATTTGTAAGACTAGACAAGATTGGAGTTTGGGATGCAGGTATACAGACAATCCAGATTTCCCATGTTCTTTTACTTTAAAGAAATCACTGAGCCCAGGTAAACTTGATGATGCCAACCATGGCTGCCAGTGGTGAGGTATGGAGATTTTCATTTTCTTGAATATATTATCCAATTTGTCTAATTATTTAAAGTAGATACAAAATGGCAAATAGAAATGAAGTCATCATTTTATAAGATACTTTAAAGGTCTTTAACCTGTGTCAAGGTTGGGCTTTTGAGGCCCTTAGCATGACAGCTCCAGTTAGGGAAAATGGTGCTATCATAGTAGTACTCGGCAAACACTGGGCTCTAAATTGTAGCATTGTCTGATCTTTGATATCTGGGATTGTAAATATTTTGCTTTTTCCTTTTTTAACACGCATTATTACTTTTTATTTATATAGTACACAAGACAAGAACACATAATTCCAAATAAAAAAGTCAGTCTTTAATATTTTTAAAATGAAAAAATAATCTCACTTGCTGACTTTGTCTCTATCTGTTTGACTTTAAACATCATGTATGAACGCAACACCATAACACAGTCAGTGATGCCCTGTGATATAATTTGGGGAGGAGTTTAAAGAAACCATTATCATTACTGTCTTCTTAAAGTTGCTATTGTCTTAGGGTTTTATTGCTGTGAAGGAACACCGTGACTAAAGCAACACTCATAATTAGGGCTAGCTTACAGTTTCAGAGGTTTAGTCCATTATCATCATAGTGGAAAGCGTGGCAGCATCCAGGAAGACATGGTGCTGGAGAAGGTGTTGAGAGTTAGACATCTTGATACCCAAAGAGGCAGTGTTCAACAATAGGGAGAGCTTGAGCATAAAAGACCTCAAAGCCCATTCCCACAGTGACATACTTCCTCCAATAAGGCCACACAAGGCCACACCTCCTAATAGTGCCAGTCCCTATGGCTCAAACATTCACACACTTGAGTCTATGGGGGCCATACTTATTTAAACCGCCACACTTATACAGAGATGATGATGGAGGATTACATGGCAGTATACTCTAGTAGCCACTAACATGCTTCCCTCCCTTCCTCCACTGTCTCTGACACACAGATGCGCCTCTAATCTATAATGACTGCAGATAGCACTGGTGGCAGTTTTGTTTGAAAGTTTTGCCTTAAATATTAGCATAAACACTAGTATTCTGTTTACTATTCACTGTAACTACAGTGGTAATGATGTCATGCTTTAAAGAGAAAACATGTGCCACACTTTTTTTTCCTCATTTATTTTATTCACTTTACATCTATGTAGTCCCTTTCTTCCCTGTCTCTCAGTTCCACCCTCTCTTCCTTTCCCCTCCCCCTCCCCCTTTCCTCAGGAAAGGGGAACTCCCTTTCCCATCCACCCCAGCTCATCAAGTTGCGACAAGACTGAACATGTCCTCTTCCCCTGTGGCCTGCCAATGTCCCCACTTCCCTTACTAGAATACTAGAATACTGCCTAACTGTCCATTTGCTACATCTTTACAGGGGGCCTAGGTCCACTTCATCCATGGTCTTTGGTTGATGCTTCAGTCTCAGCAAACCCCTCTGGGCCCTGGTTAGTTGGCTCTGTTTTTTTTCTTGTGGAGCTCCTGTCACTTTCTGGTTCCATTTCTCTTTCTTTCTACTATTCTCCAAGACTCCCTATGCATCACACAGTGTTTGGCTGTGAGTCTCAGCATCTGTTTTGAGGTGCTTCTGGGTATAGCCCCTCAGAGGACAACTCTGACAGGCTTCTGTCTGCAAGCTTAGCAGAGTATCATTCATAGTGTCAGGGGTTGGCACTCTCCGATAGTCTGGGTCTTTGGTTGGACCAGGCATCTATGGGCATCCCCTCCAACAGAGAACTCCTACAGCTGATAAACACCTTCAGCAAAGTGGATGGATAAAAAAATAATTAAAAAAATATCAGCAGCCCTCCTGTACGGTAGTGACAAATGGGCTGAGATAGAAATTAGGGAAACTACAGCTTTCACAATAGCCACAAATAATGTAAATTATCTTGCTGTAACTCTAACCAAGCAAGTGAAAAACATGTATGACAAGAACTTCAAGTCTCTGAAGAAAGAAATTGAAGAAAATATCAGAAGATGGAAAGATATCCAATGCTAGTCAATTGGTAGGATCAACATAGAGAAAATGGCCATCTTACCAGAAGCAATCTACAGATTCAATACAACCCCCACCAAAATACCAATACATAGTCTTTATAGACCTTAAAAGAACAATTCTAAACTTCATATAGAAAAACAAAACACCCAGAATAGCTAAAATAATCCTATCCAATAAAAGAACTACTGGAGGTATCTCCAAGCCCTGACTTCAAGCTATACTACAGAGCAATAGTAATAAAAACTGCATGGTACTGGCAAAGAAATAAACTGCTTGATCAACGGAATTGAATCAAAGACACAGAATATACTTATGGTCACTTGATTTTTGACAAAGGAGCCAAAACCATACAATGGGAAAAAGACAGTATCTTAAACAAATGGTACTGGCCTCACTGGGTGTCTACATGTAGAAAAATGCAAATAGAGCCATATTTATCTTCCTGCACAAAACTCAAATCCAAGTGGATCAAAGACTTCACTATAACAGCAGATACACTAAATCTATTAGAAGAGAAAGTGGGGAGAACCTCGAATTCATTGACACAGGAGACAACTTCCTGAACAGAACACCAACAGCCCAGGCTCTAAGACCAACAATTAATAAATGGGACCTCCTGAAAAGCTTCTGTAAGGCAAAGGACACTGTCAATAGAGAAAAAAAGACAGTCTACAGACTGAGGAAAGATCTTCACCAACCCTATATCTGACAAAGTGCTAATATCCAAAATATATAGTGAACTCAAGAAATCAATCACCAATAAACAAAGTAACCCAATTAAAAATTGAGGCATAGAACAAAAAGAAGAATTCTCAACAGAGGAATCTCAAATTGATTAGAAATGTTCAACTTCCTTAGTTATCAGTGAAATATAAATCAAAACAACTCCAAGACTCCATGCCCCACCCTGCAAAACGGCTAAGTTCAAAATCTCAAGTGAAAGAACATGCTGGGAAGGGTGTGGAGAAAGGAGAACCCTCCTCCATTGCTGGTGGGAGTGTAAACTTGTACAATCACTTTGTAAATCAGTCTGTGCCACACTCTTCTATAATGAAGGCTTGTACCCTGTAGTAGGAACTTAAGACCCAGGGTGTAACAGGAGGAGTAGGCCATATGACTGTATTTGTGACGGTAGCATCTGCTTCCTTGGCCCTTCTGTTTCCCAGCTGCCGTGTAGTGATCATCCTCAACCACATGGCCCTGTTGTCATGATGTTTTTCTTTACCTTAGACTAAAAGTAATTGAACCAGCTGCTCGTGCCTTTAAACTATTGGCCCGAATAAATCTCCTTTTGGCTTGAAGTTGTGTTTCTTGGTGTTTTGTTTCAGTGATCAAATATTGATTAATATAAATGGCATTCCTAGAAAAAAAAAAAAAAGACAGAACCCTGTGAGCAACAACCAGGGTCTGGAACACATTTACAGTAATGTGGAATGGCATCTGACCTATTTTCTATTTTCTCTTTTGAGTGAAAGGGGGAGCAATATTTACTTTTTTACTCTGTTATCTACATAGTTATCTTTCTAGCTGTAGTACTGAGCAAAGACAGCTGTTAAACACATAATGGGATAGAGCTTTTGGAACCAAGAAACCTCAGAAGAAAAGAAACTGATGGAGAAGAACTCGGTTATTAAAAATCACACTTAACAGCTCTGTTCAGTGGCACATGCTTGTAATCCCAGTACTCAGGGAGGCAGAGGCAGGCAGATCTCTGTGAGTTCAAGGCCAGCCTGTTCTACAAATTGAGTCTAGGCCAGCCAAGGATACACAGAAAAACCCTGTCTTGAAAAAAAAAATATCACACTTAACATCAAATGGCAATTTGTGAGGTTCAAAGACATCAAGGAATAGATTTTTTTGTTTGTTTTCTTTTTGCTCTTTTTTTTTTTGTCATGTAGAGATGGTTAATTTTAATTGTCTTCTTGAGAATGTCTCAATGAAGAGGCTAGATCAGATTGGTTTGTGGACATACGGTTAGGGGACTGTCTTGATCCATTGTTAATTGACTTGGAAAGACCCAGTGCACTGTGGACAGCACCATTTCCTAGAAATAGGACCTTGGACTATGTAAATATGAATATCAAGCCGAGCGCTGACAGGATTGCATGCATTAATTTTTCTCTGCTCTCTTCTCTTGGTAGGAGATGTGATTAGCTTTTTCAAGTTCTTCCTTGACATCTCTTTGATGGTGGACTGTATTCTTGAATTGTAAGCCAAATAAATTCTTTATTGAAGTTTTTTTTGTTTTGTTTTGTTTTGTTTTTTCCTCAGGTTATTGTATCAGAACAACAGAAACAATATGACACATGTATATGAGGCGTATGATGTGTTTTTGTTTTATTTGCCTCTATTACCCTCTCTTAACACTGATCCTCTTACTCTTAAAAACTAGTCCCTTTTCTATAATTATGGTTTTACTTTTGAGGAGTTTTACATGTTAGACTATGAGACATAGATATACTCAATTTTCAGATCTCCTTTTGATGCCATGACATCTCCAGGCCTTTTGCCAGAGTGGATAAACTGGTGACTAGGAACATTGGTACAGGAGTAATCAAAAGAGAGAGAGAAAAAAAGAGTTTAAGTAGTTTTGGGCACATTTACATTTTCAAGAGGATGCATTTTTCTGTGCAGTGTTGATCAATAGATGAAGAATTGTCAGAATTGAGTCATGAAGCACAGAAACTAATAACTGTGAACCCTCTGATGCTGGTGATTAAAGTCAGTCATGTTGTGTTTTATACTGACTTTCAGCTTATCTCAGCTCACCTGGACATAGTCATAAAGGCTTTGCTTTGGAAAAGTTTGTCAACTGTCATGTTTGGAGAAAAGTACTTGTTTTAATTTAGACATGTCACAACCCTTTTCAGTGACTTTTTTTTGAATGAAGTATTGTTATGGCACTTAAAAGTCTTGGACATATAAAATGTTATTATTAATAAATACTACCTTCTACAAATAAAATTAGAGGAGCATCTATAACACATTTTTATAGATTCTGTAAGAACATACATATGCACACATATTATTTACAACTATGAACAGCTACAACTATATATGTAGTTATATTTAGTTATTTATATATGTGTGTATATATAGTTATCAAATGTTTATATTTTCATAGAATTACTGATCAAAGGCTTTCTATTTTTATATTTATTACTTTTTCTATTTCTTAATATTAAGCAAATACATATAACTTTCCTTCTGTTAATGATGTTTTGTTTTGTTGGGCATTTGGAAGGCCAATGAAGTGGAGATTTCTGGTTTCTTTGAAGACTCAGCTTTGTCATGTGAGGTTTTGCTGCGAGCTGGGCGTGTGGCATTTTGCTGGAGGCCGGCTTATGAGAGGGCATGTGATGTTTTGCTGTGAGCTCTCTGTCATGTGAGAGCCATGGCTTTGGCCAGCTGAGAACATCCGTGGGTGGACTTTTAGGAGGGGAGATATATAGAGGCCCAATAACACTGAGACATGGCTTTTTGGATCATCATTGCTGTGCTAATCCTTGGGCTTCAACACTTGACTTCACAGAGTGAAATGTTCCAGAGAACTTCTCTGGACAATTCAACTGAGTCTTGTGGCTTTCTCTGACTTGTCGTGCTGATTCCTGTTACTGCTTGGTGTTGGCCTTTGGACTGGACTGCTGGTATCCTGATAACTGAGCTTGGTAATCCCCTAAAGACCCATCAACCCCAATCATCAGGAAATAGATAAAAGAGATCTACAGCCCTTACTCCTACTAATCTCCTATCTAAGATCAGGGAGTTGGAAGGATGGTAAAGGTATTTAAGAACTGTAAATAAAGTGGGTTTGGTGAAAAATCTAAGCTGATAGGCCAGTTATTTTTATTCAGGATATTTCTGAGTTGGTGAGTCCCAAATTTCATAGTATGTACAGTCATTGTACTTTCTATGTGTTGAAGCATTATTAAGAAGTTCTTTTCTAATAGGGTTAAAAACAAAGTAAAGTGAATTAGGAAGCACATTTAGGTGTTCCTGGAACTGAGCTCAGATAAGACAAAGCCCCAAGAATGTTGGAAGTCTGGTGACAGACAAGATGGAGAGCCCTGGGCAGATGTCACAGTTGTCAAATTGTAGAGATTTATCAGTCTTTAATATGGTTTGCTGCTGGACATGAGACATCTTTGCTTATATAGTGATAAGAGTCAGGTGCAAGGAGAATAAGAACATAGGCATCCATACACATATGGACATCATTTATGGAGCATGCGGCATGAACCAGGTCAAGTCTTATGCAATACTTATTCATTTTATATTCATCCCAAAGTTGGATAATGGTCCCCTATAGTTAAAAACCCCTGAAGTTTGGAGAATGTAAGCAAGGGACTCGTTCTATAACTAGGATTTGCTTAGTTCTCATGCTGTGTATACAGGCTTATTTTTAAGCTAATTCTCAGAGAGTTGTAAACACAGCAATGTCTCTCATGTATCTGTAGTAGAGACTCTTTATAGGGAGTAGCCACTCCAACACTGAGCCTTGTCCAGCCCATGAGAGTCCCTGCGTGCTACGAGCTAAAGGTGTCCTGAGGAAGAACCCAGAATCATCGAGGTAAAAACCTAACTCTGAAACTTTAAAATGGTGTTGTAAAGACATTGTAAGGGGGGCCAGGGTTAAAAATGATCAATGATTGGTGCATCAGTCTCTGAAGGCCCCCCTGGGCCCAGAAATTTTGGCTTTGTTGGTCTCCTTGTGGAGCTCCTGCCCCCACCGGGTCCTTCTATCCCTCCTTCTTCCATAAGACTCCCTGCACTCTGCCCTATTTTTGGCTGTGAATCTCTGCATATGCTTCAATTCCCTGTGGTGGAGCCTTTCAGAGGACCTCTATGGTAGGATCCCATCCTGTTTCCTTTCTTTCACTGCTTCTGGTGTCTATCCTGCTTGCCATTCTTAATGGGGTTTAAAGATCCTTCTAGAGTCCTCCTTGTTGTTTAGCATCTTTAAGTCTGTAGATTTTAGTATGGTTACCCTATATTATATGGCTAATATCCATTTGTAAGTGAGTATATACCATGCATATCTTTGGTTTGGGGTTATCTCCCTCAGAATAATCTTTTCTAGTTCCATCCATTTGCCTGAAAATGTATGAGCTGAGTAAAAGTACATTGTGTAAATGTGCCACAATTTCTGTATCCATTCTTCTGTTGAGGGACATCTGGGTTGTTTCTAGATTCTGTATATTATGAATAAAGCTGCCATGAATATAACTGAGCAAGGACCATGCATGGAGAGGACTTAGATCCCCTGCTCAGATGTAGCTGATGGGCAGCTCAATCTCCACGTGAGTACCTGAGTAAGGGGAGCAGGGGCAGCCTCTGTCATGAAATTGGTTGCCTGCTATTTGTTCATTTTCCCCCTGGAAATGCTGCCTTGCCAGGCTACAGAGGACAAGGATACAGGTAGTCTTGATGAGACTTAATAAGCTAGGGTCAGTTGTCAGGGGAGGAGCTCCCCTAGGAGAAAGGGTTAGAGGGAAAGAAGGAGGAAGGGTGGGATTGATAGGAAATGAGGGAAGGGGCTACAATCAGGATATAAAATGAATAAATTGTAAAAAAATAAAATAAAACAAAAACAAACAAAATAAGAAAACAATCAATGATTTTCAACAGATAGGGAGGAAAAGGTTCATAAGTGAACTTTTTAAAAAGTCACTATACATCTTTTGTTTAAGGTTATAAAACTTATAGTAAAGCATGCTATAATCCTAATGAATGCCAGCAGCACTCTATTTTCTTCTGTTGTAATGCTGTTCCAGGGATATAAAACCTGATAACTTTTCTTTAATGGTATTAAACAGATGGACAAGTATCTGTAGATTTGTAATTAGACAAAACAAGAATGAGAGTGGGATAGAGTTCAGAGTTTTTTCTCCTGTATCCATGTATATCAAATCATCAAAGTCAGTTTTGCACAAACATTTGCTTAAAGTTGAGGACAAGAAAATATAGCTTGGCCCAGGTGGGGAGGTGGTGGCAAGGCAGCAGAGACTGATACGTCAACAAAAACCATGCACAGAGAGGACCGAGATCCCCTGCTCAGATGTAGCCCATAGACAGCACGGTCTCCATGTGGGTTTCCTAGTAAGGGGAGAAGAGACAGTCTCTGACATGAACTCAGTTGCCTGCTCCTTGATCACTTCTCCCTGGTGGCATGACCTGGCCAACCCACAGAGAAAGAGGATCCAGGCAGTCCTGATGGGACCTGATAGGCTAGGTCAGATAATTGTGGAGGAGGACTTCCCCTATCAGTGGACTAGGGGAGAGGGTTAGGAGAGGAAGAGGGAGATAGGGTGGGACCATGAGGAGATGGAGAGAGGAGGCTACAACTGGGATACAAAGTGAATAAATTGTAAATAATAATAATAATAGAAAAAATCTAAATATATAAAAATAAACGTAATCAATAAAAAGAAAATATTTTATATAAATAAATCCATTTTTGAAGAAGAAAGCTACAGAAGTAGAGAAGGACCTGAAGGCCATCACTCTGGGGAGTATAGCAGGAAAACCAGAAAATCAGGAAGAGTTTTATTTGGCACATATTTGAATGATCTGACAGACATATTATTTTTATTATTTATTTTATTTTTTGAGATTTTAATATAATTAGATCATTTCCCTGTCATTTTATTACTGTCTAAAGTTTCCCATACACTGCTCCTATTCTTTGTCAAATCATTGATTGTTATTATATCTACATTTATCTATAGTTACATGTATTCCTAAACACATGAGTACAACCTGCCCAGTCTGTACAATGTTACTTGTATGCGTGTTTTCAAGGCTGACCTTGGTACTGGATAACAAGTTGGTGTGCTCAACTGCTGCTTTACTAATTCAGAATACAGAATAATCCCTGACTGTACTCCAAATATTTGTTCTTACACCCACAAATAAGTGTTTCTGTGTTTTTTTTTTTCCAAAGAGACCAAAACTCTAAAATTCTCACTATAGTGATGGGATGTGGAAGGGCTTTGAATCAAAGCTGTGGAGGGCCACATGACAGCATGGCAAAGGATAGCGAGCTGGTGGAAGAACATTCTGCTCTTGGAGCTCAGAATTCTGGTTTCCTAACCATATTCTTGGTGTAAGACAGGAGGGTTTATTCCCGGGGTGGGGGGACAACCACTACTCCCAGCCTCATACTGACTCTGTGACAGGAACACTCCTCCATCCCAGTGACTGAAGATAAGTACAGAAGCCTTCACTGGAGATCTGTAGGGAAGCCCTCGGCACAGAGGGCTGATTCTGGGCTCCCCGGACTTTCCTAAGGCAGTTTTAAAATAGAAAGTCAACTTCTGTTAGTCAAAATATTTTTGCAATGGGCTGGAGTTGGTCCAGAAACAGATCAGTTGTGCCGTTGTCCCATGGACCTGGGGGATTTGGAAATAAGAACTTATCTTTTCCTGTAGTGAAGAAGACTTCATGGGTAGCTTAACATTCCAATTTTTTCCCATGTGTCTACTACTCAAAACTAAACCCAATGCCTTTTATTCAGACTATCTAACATATGTCTTTTTTTATAAAATTATTTTGATTCTAGCCATTTTCTCATTTTTTAAAAAATCTAAAAGTGTTGGAAATGATCTTTATTAAGTGTTACTATCTTTCTTATCCACATTGATGATTTATAGTATTGGGTGGCTTTTTATATTGTTTACTTTTAGCAATTTCTATGCATCCTACATTACAGTCCTATTTTTCTTCATTGTCTTTTCTCTCCCTTTCCTTAAGAAAAATAGTTAGGACAGTTTTCTAGGTGAAGGCTAGCTGCCAAGGAAGCTTCTTGTGGAACTTCCTTGTCTATGGCTTGGCTGAAGTCACTCCCTAACTTAGCAATATTTCTTACATGCAGAATTTCCATATGTTCTCTGTGTAGGACAGTCACAACTCACGCCTACCATCTCAGTAGGATAGCTATTGGTGCTTTGTTTAATTTAACACTGTATGTTGTCCAACAGCAGGGGTTTGGGACATCCTCCTATGCCCAGATGGGACCTTGAAGAATTCTGGACATAAAGTTACCTCTCGTTTCTTTATTGCATCACATGCTAAACACAAGTTGGGAAGAGGAAGAGGAGCTGCTTAGAATGATGTCACAGAGTGATGCTGAGAGAGAATCACCTACAACACAGCCTCGAGGCTGAATTCCCCCAGAGAGTGTGCACAGGCAGAGTGGCTAACGGCAGCCTTTTAAGCACCATCAGAGCCTCCCCTATCGAAACAGGCTTGCCATGTAGAACAAGAACAAAGTGGGTCTGTGGCATGATCTCTGTTGGACCATAGCAATGATGAAGAATCTCTTTAGTTTTTAAACACTCAGCTTGTACCCCATTATCTCCTGAAGAAACTATTGTCCTGGCTGCTCAAAATAACCATCTCTCCTTATTCTGGAGGCTGATGCTCTATACAGGTTCACGCTCTTTGTTTCCAAACCATTCAGGGACAAAGACCTCGACAAATTCACACCTGGGGAGGGTTTCTCTACCTAGAGTTCCCATGGAACTTTCGCATCAAGTTGCTCTACAGGATTTCTTTTTTATTGCCTCCTTTTCATGTCTCCATCCACCCCTGCTTTTTCCATGTACTTATGAATACGTCTTACTTTTCACCCAGTTAAAAAACAAAAACAAAAACAAAAAAACAGCTTGAAATTTGTTACATTACCAGAAACTTAATTGCTGAAATACTTAGGAGTCCTGAGTCTGGTGTTTGCTCTATATTCTTTGCTACTATTGTATCTCACAAAAAGAGGAAACAGACTACAGACACATCATTTTAAAGAATTTGGGAAGTGTGCCATGGTATGCTGAGTCACTGTGCTAGCTGACAGAGCATCACAAAAGTTGAGAGCCTTCATAGATCTATGGGAATATGTGTGCCTTAGGGAAGGGGTGACTGGACAGACCGCGCAATGTGGGCTAACTGAAAGGATCAGACTAACTTTGTAACCTGTATGTCTTCTAAAGCCTATAGCTTTGAGTTTTAGGTTCAGGTTAAGCTAAAGCCTCTTAGTACCTTTCCAGAGAATGGAAAAATGTGACCCTATCTGTTAGGACAGAAAAAAAAGGGCAAGCAAGCAATGACCTTCACTCAGCAAAAAGAAGGACCAGACCCTTGTCTTTGAGATAGTGTTTGTTAGCAACAAACCCAGACTTCTGAGTAGCTTTTGACCTCCAGCCAAAAGTCCGAAGCCCCTAATCTTCAAGGATGAGCTAACCACCCCCACCTTAAATTGCAGCTGCATCCACATTTGGCAGGACTGGCCAAACTTAAGCACCTAAGACTAACCAATTATCTTACTTTATAGCTTCCTCATCTAATCCTAAATTGCCAAAACTACAACTTCAAATTTCCTGTAATTTTTCTTTTAAAAAACCTAAAGGCCTTTGTCTCCTGGTGCCACTCTTTGCTGACCCGCAAGGGTGACCCCATTGCGCAATGGTAAATAAACCTCTTGCTTTTGCAACGAGTCTTGGTCTGGGGGAGTTTCTGGGAAGGGCTTGATCTTAAACTCCTGAGCTGTGAGACCCCAGGTCTTACATAACCACCCTGAAAACAGTAGAGATGTACAAGTATAAAGTCAGTATTCCAAGTGAAGTTCAGTGTCAAAAAGTGCTGTTTAGCAAAGCAACATTATAGCTGTAGTGCAAAAAATTATTCCCCTTTGTCATTAGTTCCAGTACTTTTGTTCAGGACCTTAACTTGGACATAGAACTTCCCTGCTAACTGCATAAATGGGATTAATGACTTGATTCCAGCAGAGAGTATAAAGTACTTAAGAAACTGCTTCAGCCAGATGACACATTATTATTACCCGTAAGAGGTGGGGATATTAGCATTTATACTGTCTTTTATTCTCACAGACTATTTCGATGGGTTCTTTATATACATATTATAATCCTAATGGTCATTCCATGTTCCTCCATTTGTCATGCTTGTATGTACCTGTGACATTAATAACGTGTGATATTAAGAGTAAGAAAATGTCACAAAAATCTGCAGTTGCTTGTCCTCTGTGTGGCACAGGGAACACCAGCTTTCCAGCTCAGGATTCCAATAAAACTATCCCCATTCCCAAAAAGTGTTTGAGGTCAGAGATCCTAATATCAGTTGTTCCTTCTTGGAGGAGGGTTTAATGATGTTGTGATTTCTTCATCTGGCTCATGAGGGCCGTAATGAGTCTTTCTCTTTGGGGCATGGGAGAGTAGGAGAATTGGGATGATGGTATACTTTATTTTTAGGTATAAATTTAAAAATTCTTTTTAAAAACCTATTTCTGTAGCCTTTTAGCAAATTAAATCAGGCTCAGATTTTCCCCTGAGGAGTCATATATTTTTAATTAAGTACCTCAGCCAAGTGTGTTTGGGAGAGTCTGGAGACCCTGGGTAACTCAGACGCTGCTTTGGTGTAGAGAGTGCCCACACTGTCCACGATAGTGTCATTCATTTCTTTTTTAAATTTTATTTATTTATTTGCTTTACATCCCAAGCGTGCCTCACCATCTCTATCCTCTCCTTCCAGGACCCCCTCCTTCTTTTCCTTTCTCCTCTTCCTTCCTCCCCTCCCAGAAGAGGGAAGCCTCCCTCCCCCTGAATTAACCCTCTCCAGCACATCAAGTCACATCAGGATTGAGCATATCCTTGCCCACTGAGGCCAGGCAAGGCAGTCCTGCCAGGTCTTTGTCTCCTGCATATCAAGTTAGTACTTGATTTTGACAACAAGGTTTAAAATAAAATTTATTAAAGTCTTTAATGGTAAATTGGTAACTAAGTACTTTAAACTCATCATCACATTTACCCCTCAGAATGGTGCTATGGAATACATTGTCCTGATATAAATGAGAAGTGTCCTCCATAGGCTCACAAATTTGAATATTGTGTCTTCAGTTGGCAGTGCCGTTTGGGAGGGCAATGAAGCCATTAGGAGGTGTCTGAAGGAAGGAAGGAAGGAAGACATTGATAGACAGGTGGGCTTGGACGGTTTATAGCCTTGCCTCACCTCCTCTTCTCTCTGTTTGTCTGTCACTGTTTGTCTCTCTGTCTCTGTGTCTGTCTGTCTGTCTGTCACTGTCTGTCTCTCTGTCTCTGTGTCTGTTTGTCTGTCTGTTTCCTGTACATGGATGAAATGTGAGCTCTGATACTTGCCTCTGCTGCCATGCATTTTCCACCATTTTTGTTTCTGTGGAGGTGTGAGCTAAAATAAACCCTTTCTTCCTTAGGTAGCTTTTGGTTGTGGTATTTTGTTACAGCAACAGAGAACATAGACATTATTATTCTCATGTTAAAGAGAGAACTGAGACTTAGAATTTGAATGATTTGCCCAGACAATCCAAACTTTACTCAGATCTTACTTAATAACCTTGTGGCAGTATCCCTATTTTGCTGATGATGAAATAAAGCTTAAAATTAATTAATTAAGTTGCTAAAGCTAGTGCAACTGGTAAGTGCCTAGGATGTAATACAAACCCTTTATACTTGAATACACGTGAAGAAGAATAGCTGCCTTGCATTGTAGTAGTCAGGAACCAGGGACTTTTTGTGCATAGTGAACGACTGTTTTTCTACTGTGGTGTAACTGAAGATGGTTCCTCCACCTCAGATACACCACGGTAGCTACATCTCAACTTTCAGACCTGAGAACAGTTGGGATCATAAGGACAGCACTCAGATATTGCTATCTGCTCACAATTACATTGTAATTTAGTTCTCAGTCAGATCAAAGACAGGCTATAATTTTTCTGTGTTTTCCCACTCTACTCTACATTGGCTTCCAAGAAAAGAGAAGACTTAATGTTTTTCTTCTGAACTCTAGACCCCTACATTTCAGCTGACAATCATAGATAACATCATATGCCTAACATAAATTCTGAAGCAATTTGGCCTTACTACAAAAGGCAAACATTGTTCCATGGCTCACTGGTATTTTCTAGAAATCATTTTTCTTGAGGAAATTTGATAAGGATAACAAATATAATTGCCCTGTCTGACGTTTCTGCATTTCTGTGTTTTACCCTCTGCCCCTCCACTTGCCAAAGCAGCACTTGACAGTGAGAAAATACAGCTCTTTCAGATGTCACCAACTACGGAGCCTGTACTATTAAAATTTCTTTATAATAAAAGACTTCACAACCAGGCTCTTATGAGCTGTGGTCATTTTAATCAATAAACCTTTCTTTCTGTGCTTTCATCTACATATTCCTTTTTCTAGTTAGATTATTTTCTTTTATGACTGTCTAGGTAGATGACATGGAAAAACAAGGATGAATAAACCACATTCTAAATACCTGATGTTTCTGTTTCTAGACATAGGTTTCATGGTACAAGTCGTACAGTTGTGTGTACATATACCCAGATATGTGTGCTCCTAAAATGTTCCCACTTGACATCTAAATGTGAGAAAGGAATAGCTTCAGTGGGAAGAGATCAGCGTTCTCGGATATTTCTGACATATTACTTTGAAGAAATATCCTCTGTATTTACATGGTTTGCTAAAGTATAGCAAAGAGGGGATTTGAAATAAGAGGTAGAAAGTGAAATTACAAGAGATATTAAGTATATATGGTGAATGAGCTAAATGAGGACATAAGACAGTTGGTCGAAAGTTTTTCAAACTATATAGTCATAGATATATTAATATGAGCCATTTTCTTATTTGTAAAATGAGGATAAGGACTTCTGTTTTGTCTTAAAGAATTCCTGTTAGAATGACATTAGATATATCTCATCAGCCATGTGTTTGGGATGTATTGTTTGAGAGAATAATCTTTCAATAAAATAAAATAAAATATAATATAATAAAATAATAATATAAATAAAGGGTCGAGATATTAGTTCAGGTTTGGGTGTTTATTCTTTTACTTACATTTCTTTTCTGTTAGTATTAGTTTCCTTATTGTTATAGAATGGATGGAAACCACCAATCCCATTTTTACCCCGTGACTCAGAACAATTTGCGGTGATGTCAAATGTATGGAGGCATTACCGTTGCCACGTGTGCTCGATTCTTCCACGTACATACTTTGTTGTGTTGAGTTTCCTGAGGAGACATGAAAACAATGTCTGTTTGTTCTAGATAGAGGGCCAACGACAGAACAAAGGCACTATTCAGGGTCATTTCTTCCTTGGCGAGCCAATGAGTTTCGCTGATATCACTTCTAAGGGGTGGATGTCTACAAGAACAGCTGCAACCTGTGGGCAGAGACACTGCTGGAAAAGTCTACCCTCACCTCAGCAACTGTCAAACACTTACAAACTCTGGAACAGGGCTGCTTGCATGCATGTCCCTCATGAGAACCCCTTCCCTCTGTGAGGAAATTTTAGAGAGTCCAGTCATGCCAGGATGTCAGATGAGTTACAGAGCTGTTCTGACTTCAAGACATTTATGCCCAGAGATAGTGTTCCATGACAGTTAACATGATTAGTCAAAGAGCCCAGATACTATGGCATAAGTTCCTATAATCCATTAAGCTTACTATATCCATGTTTCAACACAAAGCACATGCTAGGTTAGAGCATGGGCAATGGATTCAGACAAACCTGATCTCTAGGCCCATTGTCATATAGCCAAGGTAAATTTTCTAAGAACAAAATATGCACAGTCAAGTCAATGCCGTTCTTTCCTAGCGAGATAAGTGCTTTCAGAAGGGACTTTTACCTGCAGTTTGTGGTGACACCTACTTTCATGATTGGAGAAACGACAATTGAAATGTAGCAATTTGCTTCCATGAGCCCCCCAATGATGTACTTAGGAAACATTTCTTTTCTTCAGTTTTCGTTAGTGTATATTAATTGTGTTAATTAACTTGGTTTCATAATAACATTTTAATGAGTATACATTATGCACTTTAACTATATCCACCCTCTTATTTTCTTCTGCTGTTCCTTCTTCCTCTTCTTGCTGGAAATTTCCTCCTCCGAAATAGTGCTCCTTACTCACATATCTTTATGTTATTATCTTTAATTGAAATAGTATTATATCCATTGTCCCCTCTTTTCTCCCTCTATTCCCTCTCAGATATGCTTCCACAAACTCCTTCCCTGTCACCCTACTCTCCAGTTGATAGTCTATACATCACATCTTTCATTGGCTACACCTAGTTTGATCCCCTCCAGGTGCCACTGTGGATAGTGCTGCCATAAACACAATGCACAGGAGTCTCTGTAGTATACCCAGGAATAATGTCACTTGATCTAACAGTACTTCTGTTTTCCATGTTTTTTTGAGGAATCTTCAAACTAATTTCTATGCTGGCAATACTAATTTATGTTCTTATCAGTGTTGTGTATGAAAGATTATTTTCTCCAAATTGTTCCATTTTTTCTTGAAACAAACAAACAAACAAACAAACAAACAAACCCACCAACCCATGTTTCTAGGATTTCTGTATGATCGTCAATTCTTTTTCCTCTGATTCTCTCTTTCTGGTTATGTTATTTACCTAACAGGGAAAAATTTATAATTATAATCATCATGCCTCAGTGTTCTTATGTTAAAAAATAATAAATTGTGATTTCTCTCTTTTGTTTGTGATGAAAAACAATAAGTTGATAAAATTTCCACAGTTATTTTTATTTTATGTAAGTTAATTATGTTTTGCTGAAGCCATCATAAATTGTTGGAAAACAGCAATTATATCTCTATTTCTTTTTTTAAAATTCTTTATTAATTACACTTTATTCACTTTGTTTCCCCCCTGTAGTTCTCTCCCTCCTCCTGTCCCAATCCCTCCCTTCCTCCACCCTCTGCATGCACGCCCCTCCCCAAATCCACTGATAGGGGAGGTCCTCTTTTCCTTCCTTCTGATCCTAGTCGATCAGGTCTCATCAGGACTGGCTACATTGTCTTCTTCTGTGGCCTGGTAATGCTGTTTCCCCCTCAGGGGGAGGTGATCAAAGAGCAGGCCAATCAGTTCATGTCAGAGACAGTCTCTGTTCCTATTACAATGGAACCCACTTGGATACTGAACTGCCATGGGCTACATCTGTGCAGGGGTCATTAGGTTATCTCCATGCATAGTCCTTGGTTGGGAGTATCAGTCTCAGGAAAGACCCCTGTGCTCAGATTTTTTGGTTCTGTTTTTCTCCTTGTGGAGTTCCTGTCCTCTCCAGATCTTACTGTTTCCCACTTCTTTCATAAGATTCCCTGCACTCTGCCCAAAGGTTGCCCATAAGTCTCAGCATCTGCATTGATAATCTGCAGGGCAGAGCCTTTCAGAGGTCCTCTGTATCAGGTTCCTGACTTGTTCTTTTTTCCTTCTTCTGATGTCCATCCTCTTTGCCTTTTTGGATAACTCTAAGAGAAACAATCAATAAATGGGACCTCATGAAACTGAAAAGCTTCTGTAAAGCAAAGGACACTGTCCTCAGAACAAAATGACAGCCTACAGATTGGGAAAGGATCTTCACCAACCCTATATCTGACAGAGGACTAATTTTCAGTATATATAAAGAACTAAAGAAGTTAAACAGCAAAAAATCAAGCAATCCAATTAAAAAATGGAGTACAGAGCTAAACAGAGAATTCTCAATAGAGGAATATCGAATGGCAGAGAAACACTTAAAGAAATGTTCAACCTCATTAGCCATCAGGGAAATGCAAATCAAAAGGACCCTAAGATTTCACCTTACACCCATCAAAGTGGCTAAGATCAAAAACTCAAGAGACAGCACATGCTGGAGAGGTTGTGGAGAAAAGGGAACCCTCCTCCACTGCTGGTGGGAATGTAAACTTGTACAACCACTTTGGAAATTAATCTGGCGCTTTCTCAGACAACTAGGAATAGCACTTCCTCAAGATCCAGTTATACCACTCCTAGGCATATACCCAAAAGAGTCTCAAGTACACAATAAGGACATTTGTTCACCCATGTTTGTGGCAGCCTTATTTGTAATAGCCAGAAGCTGGAAACAGCCCAGATGCCCCTCAGTGGAGGAATGGATGCACAAATTGTGGTACATCTACACAATGGAATATTACTCAGCAATAAAAAACAAGGAAATCATGAAATTTGCAGGTAAATGGTGGGATCTGGAAAAGATCCTTCTGAGTGAGCTATCCTAGAAGCAGAAAGATTCACACGGTATATCTCTATTTCTTTAAATAATTAAGTTAGCTTATCAAATTTTACTTGTGTGAGTGGGTGTGAATATGTTAGGGCATGCGTGTGGATGTCAGAGGACAGTTTTGGGAGTCTGTTCTCCCTTCTATACCTAGGTCCTATGCCATGAACTAAGTGGAAGCTTAGTGGTAAGCACCTTCACTGGCTGAGCCGCCTCACTGCTCCATCTCTGCCTTTCTGTGCTCTCTGAGGGCTTTCCAAACACAGGAAGAAATCACATCCTGTTTCTACTTTCCAGGCCAAGAGAAGCAGAGTGAGGCTGCGGCTCTCCAGTAGCAGACCTGGCACTAACGTGTGGATAAAACCAATTCCAACTCTGCTTCTTCTGATTTTGCTATTTTATCTGGTGTCAACCATAAGTTTCTTCTAATGAAGTCATAATAATATCGATAGTTTCAATACCGATGTCAGTGTGTTACATGCAGTATTTCAAATAATATTTTAATCTACTCTGAAAATTTAATACATTTGCACAATGTACTTTGATAATATCCACCAATACCTTCCCCTAGTGTGTTTCACACCTCACCATCCTCCCATATTTATAGTCCCTGTTTTGTTACTAATAACCTCTGTGTCCAATTAGTGTGAATAATTCTGTTCTTCATGCTTACATTTATGAACAAGAGATCATACAGGTCAGAGCACAACTCGAACATTTTTTTCCTTTCTGCTCAGACAGGGTCTCCAAGCTTATGGATTCGGTTTCAGTGCTGTGCCTATGATCTAACGTAAAAATGCAAGAGGGAGTAGCCAATCAGAAGCAGTCCAGTAACCTACAAACAGCAAGAGCTCATTTCAGCCATTGTTAGAACAGTTAATTGGATGTTTGTAGTCAGCAGCTGAATGTGGTTTACACAAGCGGTGGCTATAATTTATTTCAGAGACATTCCTCTGTGGAAGCAGCTAGAGGAGATAGGAGGAAGAAGATTCTGGGTGCAACTTCAAAAGATCAATTTGGTTTCAATTTTCTGCTCTTGCTAGATGTACATGGGAAAATATCATTACACTATTAAAGTAAAAATATATTTGAACATATGTCATTCTTAAATTGGAAGCGCAAAAGCAGTAAGGAAAATAATGAAGTGTACATGGTGGTTGAACTCAGTCAGCAAGACTGGAATCACCCCTCCCTAAATCCTTTATAAATATTTTATCTATGAGTTTAGGGTTTAGGGAATTAATTAAAAATATTTTTTTTTCTTTTCCTTTCCTTTGTAATCCCATCTAAAGGCATATGTGCTTCTCAGGATGTTATATGAGTCATCAGAGTTGTTCATTTGTGTTCAGGGCACAGGGCTGGGAGGTCACATATATAAAGTGAAGCTACAGTGATTAATGCTTCACTGATTGTGAAATTTAGATTATTTATTTGATCCACTTTTTGGAAAGTCAGAAAACATTTTTGAGCTATATATATATTTATGTATATAAGCTTTAAAACATTATATAAAGATTACATAAGAATGTTTTGGGGGGATACAAAATGAATAAAGTGTAATTAATAATAATAAAAAAATAAAAAAGAATGTTTTTGCCAACTTAATATGAAAGAACTATATTGAATTTAACATACTAGGTAAACATGAACATAGAAATTGCCTCCTCATTAAAAGTTTATTTTTATTCCTTCTGGGTCATATTTTTCACATCTTCATTATGAACTTACTGATTCAAGATCTTTGGTGTATATTCATAAAATGAAATGCTCTTTTTTGTTGGGTCTTTGTGTGGACCATGCACGGATATAACCTAGAACCCCTGCTCAGATGTAGCCTATGGCAGCTCAGTATCCAATTGGGTTCCCAAGTAAGGGGAACAGAGACTGTGTCTGACATGAGCTCACTGGAGGGCTCTTTGACCTTCCCTCTCCCTCATGAGGAAGGAGCAGCCTTGATAGGCCACAGAGGAGGACATTGCAGCCAGTCCTGATGAAACCTGATAAACAGGGGTCAGATGGAAGGGGAGGAGGACCTCCTCCATCAGTGGACTTGGAAAGGGGAAGGGAGGAGATGAGGGAGGGACGGTGGGATTGGGAGAGAATGAGGGAGGGAGCTACATCTGGGATACAAAATAAATAACCATAACCTGTAATTAATATATTAAAAAGAAATGCTCTCTGAAACGTCCCAATAATTAATCAAATTCTGTTTACTATGTTTTAAAATAGACTTTATAATCTTAATTTTCAACAGGTCCAAATGAACCTATTCTGTTTATGAAAACTGTGGTGTCTACTCTTTTTTTTTTTTTTTTTTTTTGTAGAAGTAATGACAAATTAGTCAGAAACAAGGAATTGATGTTTAGTTATGTATCTTGTGAGACATGATTGCCATATAGTTAAGAAGTGTGAAATCTGGAAGACTTCTTACATAAAGTGATTAATAAATAAAAGCAGAAGCTGACCAAGTAGCCAAAAGAGGCAATAAATAGATCATTAAATATATAACAACTGCGGATGCCTTCTTAGAGAAAAAGAGCTGAACTATGGGACCACTAGGGAGTGAGGCTGCATTGGGCGGGTACCTTGTATGCAAAACACAGGTTTGATACTTGAGGCTATACAAACAAGGGAGCTGTTGTCCATGGCAGCCTGTTTAGACACTACTACTCATTCTATTTTGCTTTCTAAGGAGCCACATTCAATTGTGTGCCACCGATTAGAACTTTCTCTGCAGGTAATTTTGTGGAGGCAGTTCTTGTATCAGTGTCAGAAAAAAGGCATTTCTGTTCTTTAGGAAGTCGCTCTCTCCTTATACTCCCAAGTAGGTGCTTCAGACATAATATGGTTTGAGAATAACTATCATTTTTTTTTCCTGAAACCCTGTTCCCAACTTACATTCAGCCTGTATATGATGAAGTAGCATTCTGTGTGAGCAAATAGCTCACACAGAAAGAAGAGGAGGTAGGGGTGGAGGGACACTCAATCCTTGTGAGGCTTGTGTGGGTCAGTAGTCACCCTGATGTTGGTTCCTGGGATAGCCCTGGTTTAGTCATCACCCTGATGTTGGTTCCTGGGATAGTCCTGCACACTTGAACAAATCTCCTTTTCTACTTAAGGTATTTAAAGCATTTTATTTTTATTCCCTTAGACAGTCTTCCACAAGCATTAGCCAGTTTCCAGCGCACTGAGAGAGGGACTGTGAGGTCCGGGGCTTCACAGCTGTTTTCCTGTAAGTTAAGAAAAATCCCTCCGCCAGCCTAATTCAGGTCATTAAGTTCAGGGATTACTAAGGTGTGTGGGGCTAGATTTCACCCCTTATTGCCTTGTGCTATTGGCTCTTTCACAGCAAGTCTAAACAGGCTCATGTGGTTCTCCATGGATCCCTGCCTGCCCAGCCTTTGTTCAGACCCACCTCGGCTTGGCATTCCCAACTCTTTGCCACAGCTTTGAAATCATCCAGAGCACCCAGGGAGTACAATCAAGACAATTCATCTTATAACAAAGTCTTCTGATCCTTGGCGGGTTGATTCTTGTCACATCTGTTTGTGATGGCCTCTGTAATGACCCACATATGTATGAACACCTGTGGAGCAAGAAGGTCTATAAATAGGTATGAAAAATAATATATAGGAATACAATATTACCTATCAAGAATCTCAAATGGCTTGTTTGCATTCTGTCATGTGATTTGAATTCTTGGAGAAAAAAATTCACAGTGGTAAATACTTTATGCAGTGTTGTTGAATATGAACATTGACTAATGTTCTCAGGGATAATGCTGATCAGTACCTATTCATTATGTTTTGTAAGAAAATTACTCACAATGGAAATACAATAAAACCTGGATGGTTAGTCTTCAGCAAATGGAGCCATGCTCCAAGTTTTGTGTATGTGCTACAGTTCATCCAGGTTGTACTTGTCATTGAAGAAGGTCAGGAAGAGTGTTAGCAGGTACCAGAAACAGCAGCAGGATTCTATCAGGGGACCTATAGAATGAGGGAAAAAGATTGAAAAGGAGCTAAATAAATGGAGGATTTCGTCATTTTCTAGAACTAAGACTTACTGTTAGGATGTCGATTTTTTATTTTCCTGATGATTCAATACAATCTCTCTAGAAATTCCAGGAACATTTTTTCCTAAACTTTTTATAAAAAAAATATATATGGAAGCACAGGACAGTTTGAAATTTTGAAAAATAAGAGAATTGGAGGAATTAAATGATTTGATTTCTAGCTTTATCGTAAAGAAATCTACAATAATTGAGAATGTGTTATTAGTTAGATGTAAACAAATAAAGCAATGGGAGTGATAAAAGCCTAGAAGTGGAATCTCATGTATTTGGCTGTTTTTGTTTTTACAAAGTTGTGCAGACATTAAATTGATAAATTGGACACAAACAAGTTGACTGTATGTTAACATGAAAATGTGTACAAAATAATTCTTTACCCAAGAAGTATAGAAAAGTCAGCTCCAAATGAAACACAGAGCTAAAAGAGGCTATTTTTAACACTTCTAGAAAAATAATGCATGACAAAATCTTGGTAAACATTTTGGGGTAAACAAACATATTGCAAATATGAAAAAAACATGAATAATAAAAGAGGTGGATTAGACTGCTCCAAAAGTAAGTCTTTTGCTCCTTGGCTAAAACTGTTAAAAAGTGAAAGAGCAAAATAAAATAATATTTAGCAATGCTCTACCTGATTGAGGCTTTGGTTCTGAACAGCAGAGAACTTTTCAATAATAAGAAACCAAGTAAATAAACAAAACTATGCAAAATATTTGAAAAGACATTTTACTAAAGAGATGATAAAAACAGCAAATAACTTTTAAAAGCTCAATACTCTTTGTCATTAAATGAATGCAAATTCAAGTCATAATGAAATGGTACAATTCTAAACCCACAGTAGAAAGGTCAGAATTTAGAAGCGTGACTATCTCATGTGTGCTGGGGCTGTGGAGTAAATGGAGTACTGCTGTAGCATTGTGAAATGATACAGCTATTTCAGAAAACAGCTTGGAAGTTTTAGGTAAGCATTACCATAGACTTACCATCTGAGCCTTATACACCCATATATTTCCTCGACAGAAACAAAACCATAGAGCTCTGCATATACTTGTATGCACATATTTAGAACAGCTTCATTTGCTGTATCTGAATATTATAAAAACTTCTTATAACCAATAAATAAATGAAAAAAATCTTTATATTTTACATTGTAACAATATATGCAGCAATATGGGTGAAGTTCAAAAGAATCTTAAAGCTAAGAAACAAAAGACTGTGGATTGTTTTAAAGTGAAACCAAAAGAATTTGGGTTTCGAACTGAGATGGGTGGACAAGAAAATTACTGAATGCAGAGGAAGACTTTGGGGAATAAAGAAAATTTTATGTAATTATTATGATAGAGGTTATATGACTGTGTACATTTCCCCAAACTCATCAAAATGTACATCCAAAATGAGAAATTTTATTGGACATAAATTATATGCCACAAAGCTGATTAATAAAAATGTCCCTTTTACTTCTGAAGACAGTAATATGCAATAAAAAAAGAACCAGATAGAAATCTGTTTTACTGCCTGATAAAATGTGAGTCACTTTGCAAGATTGTGTTCATTTTAGGAGCTCACGAGGTAGGAGATCAGCAAGGAGAGAATCACGTTGCAAATACTGACGCTCACTTGGATATCTCACACTTCTTATTCTAACTCAGAGTAGGCATTTGCCTATGAGGAAGGTACACTTTCTCTCAACAAAGCTGATGCATCTCATAAAACTCTTATGCAGACAAAGTAAAGTGCTGTGCAGTTCCTAGAGCAGACTGACCATGCAAAATGAAGGTGAAGGTGGATTGGTACGGAGTTTATTTATGTGGTGGATTACATTGATGGATTTCTGTATATTGAACCACCCCTGCATGCCTGGGATGAAGCCTGCTTGGTCATGGTAGATTATATCTTTGATGTGTTCTTGGATTTGGTTTGAGAGTATTTTATTGAGTATTTTTGTGAGTGTTTCTCTCTGGTGGGATGGTTTAGCCAGCCCGCAGAGGAAGAGGATCCAGGCAGTCCTGATGGGAACTGATAGGCTAGGGTCAGACAGGAGGGGAGGAGGACTTCCTCTATCTGTGGACCATGTGTTTAATCTCTCAGTCTTCTTATCTCTTGCCTTGTATCTTACCATTTGTTTATTTTACTTCTTTCTCCTATATGGAAATCTACCTACCTCCCTGTTCTCTGCATATATATCAAATAAAATTTCATTCGGGCTCTTTAACACTGTGTATATGAGTATATATCTGTGTACAGCAGGTATGTGTGCCAGAGACTGTTGTCAAATGTCTTTCTCTTTCCAGGTTTCTTGAAACTTTTTTGGGATTGGGTCTCTTGTTGAACCTAGAGTTCACCAGTTAGCTACACTGGCTGTCTGCAAGTCCCTGGGATCCTCCTGTCTACACATTTTCAGCACTAGAATCATAGGTGTGTATCACCATCCCTGGCCTTTTACCTGGTTGCTAGGGATTCAAACTCACACCTTTATGGCAAGTACTTTACTCATTGAAGCATCTCCACAGAAGATGCGCTTTGCACATTTGATGTCTTTATTTTCATGCATGTGATTGCTAATATGTATTATCAACTTAACAGAATCTAGTGCCACCTGGGAAATGAACCTATCCACTTTGGGACAGGACCCTGAACATGCTCATGGGGAATTATCAGATGAGATTCAGCATTCCGGGTGGTGTGGCCATAGAGAGGGGAGTTATTTTGGTTACTTTAACCAAAGCAGGAAGCTCCACACACTGTGGGTGAGGCCATTCCCTGGGCAACGGAGCCGGAACTATATAAGGAAGAGACAGTTACTTGTGGAAAAGCATGCTTCCATCACTCTCTGCTGATGTTTTATAAAACTAAAATATTCCAGTCTTTCAGTTTTACAAATAAAGACTCAAGAGCCAGACGCTGCGGGAAAACCTGATAACTCAGATGGGCAGAAAAGTGCCCAGCTGACCTTCCTTCTCAGCTCAGGACTCCATGGAAAAAGCCCTAAAGGCTCACTACCTCAGCTGACAGCCTAGGAGGAAAAGGCCAAAAAAAAACCCAAGGCCAACGGGTTGCTATCTCAAGTCCAAAAAGCAAGAGAGCTGAGATGCTGAAGCCAGAGCTTGAGCTAAAAATCTCTTTCTTCTTCTCCATGCTGTCTTAATTTCCACTCAATTCAAAGTCCCTCCTACTCTTTAATCCCTGTCAACTGGTTTCTTACTCCCCCTCTTGACCTATGGTTAACTTTATTAAATCTTGAGTGCAGAAAGCTTTTGGATAAAAGGTGTGTGGTAGGACTCAACCACACCAAATAAAACACAGTGATTTGCAGTTCAAAATTTTGGGGTTCACAATGTTGGGAAGCAATGTGATGCGTTCCCTCAAGTTACTGCTCCTGTAACTTCCACCCATGCCATAATGAGCTGCAACTTGGAATTATGGTTAAATAAACCCTTTCATTCTTAAATTGCCTTTGTTGGGGTATTTTATCAGAGCAAAAGGATGAAAACTACGACAATATGCTATGGAGAGGCCATCTCTGTTTGGAATGCTAACTGCCTCATGTTTAGATGTCTCTGTCTAAATTTGAGAATATTTCTGCTATAGTTCAATTAAATACATTTTCTATGCCTTCAGACTTCATCTCAGCCTCTACGCCCTGGATTGTTATGTCTGCATTCATGAAATAATACTTGGAAGTTTGTCATGTTCAAATGTTGTTTTTCATATTTGTCTAAAGGTATTATTGCCTCAACCTTGTCTCCTATCCCTGAAATTAATTCTTCTGCATCTTTTTGTTTGCTGATATTATAGTTCACTCTGTATTAAACTAATTGACATTATTTTCAAAACTTTTCTTTGGTTCTTTAGTCGCAATTTCTTTGTTGAATTTTCTGTGTTTCTGAATTCCTCCTTTAAATGCTATTTCATCTATATCATTAACCCTTTTACGTAGGTCCTGGTTAATTTCCTTACTCTATCCATGTGTTTATTTGTGTTCTTTATGTGCCTATTTATCCCTTTTGGAGTAGGAGTCTGCAATCTTTTTTCTGGTGTTTGAGTTGTTGCATTATTACTGATTTCTAGTGTTGAGGAGCTGTAAATTTATACAAGTGCCATAGTGGCTTGTTTTTTTTTGTTTTTCTTTGTTAATGTTTACCTGCCTTTGAAGATAAATCTGTCCTCCAGTTTTCATTTTGTCCTGTTTCCCAGTGTTTTAATTTGTTTTATTTTATATGAGACTTCCTTTAAAAAAAAAAAGAATTACTGTTTATTAGAGATTCATTTTGTGTTGATGTTGAAATAGAAAATACTGCAAGAGATTGTGCTTTTGTCCTTACATACCTAGAAACCAAATAAAAAAAATAATGAAAATTAGGGGAGCAACTACAGGAATTCAAGTATACACACGTAAACTTATATACAAAGCTCTGGTCATAGAGGTCTTTCCTTCTGCACTGTGGAACTCCTGAGACTTTCTTGAAAGAAAGATTGCAGTTTAATTCACTTAGATTTATGCTCCTTGTTGATACTTAGGTGGGAAGACAACTGTCATAGCATGCAATGATTTGATACCAATTGTGTTCACTTGCGGTAGAATACACTGTGCATTCACTCACCGCTTCAATGGTAATGTTCAGAGACTATGACACTAGGGTACTTCTGGGAAATATGATTTATGATTTTTTTTCTAGATGTGATGACATGGTTTCTCCTTTGCCTCTGGCTGTCTTTTGTAGCATTCTCTTTGGGAGGCGATGTTGCTAGTTTTAGTATTTGGAGACTGTGGAGGTCTTTCTACAGAGAGGTCTTACTGAGTTGAACTCAGCTTGCCGCTGTGGTTACCTGCTCTAAGAACCCCTGCCTACCAGGTACAGCTGAGCCTCTGATATTTTGGAGACCATGAGCTTTCTTGCCTTCATGTTGTTGCTCCTCCAGACAATGCTGAAGGTCCTTCCCTCAAGCTGTCCACTGGAGGGCTCTGATGGAGGACTTCAGCCTTCAGCTCCTATATCACACTTCTTCCTCTGTTTGAACACACTTGCTGTCAGCCAGCCTCTCTGCCCACGGTGTTCACAGCTCCCGTTTGTGTCTCTTTAACTTGGTCAGTCTCTAGTTTACCGTTGCTGTGCCGCATTGTGCGCTAGGAGGGAACTCCTTCCTGGCAGCTGCTGCTGACTGCACCTTTGTGCAGAGTTCGGCTGGGTTGGTACTGTTGTCTGCTCCTGACTAGTTTTCTGCAGAAAAGATCTCGACTAGGTTTGTTTATTTCATTTTTAGCTCTTTATCTCATAGGAATAGAGTCATTCTAAAACCCAACTATTCTCTTTTGCTGGATTACACAAAGCTAGCTTCTGATTTACCATTTTACCGAGGAACCAAAGCTGTTTTTTTTTTTTTTTTTTTCTTCTTTCCTCAGTTTTTTTGACTCAAGATTTTCTGTAGTAGCTAAGAAAAAATATCTGGAAATAATGGTAATGCCAGTAAGTGTGTAGGGATTGTGAAGGTATGATTCTATGGAGGAAATCCAGTCTAGCAATGTGACCGTAACCAACCTCTCTTTTTTGAAGTGTACTGAAAGTCGTAACTACCATCTTTAGGCATTAGGATTGCCCAAACGGCTAAATATGCTATTGAATAAGGATATAACCCGTATCTAAGGGTCATTATCTCTTTACTTTTGTGTATGTACTTGTTAGTGTGGTTGGAGAGGCTGAATGTTGGTATCTGGCATTTTCCTCAATTATCGTTGTCTTGTGGTTTTGAGAATTGTCTCTCCCTGAATGTGGAGCTCACTAATTCCGCAGGAGAACTGTGAGCGAGCCCCAGGTGAGCAAACCCCAGGGATGCTCGTGTTTCTGTTTCCCCAGGGATGGAGTTACAGGTGGGTCCCACTGCTCCTAGCTTTTCACATGTGCCGGGAATTCAGGTCCTTGTCCTGTGTAACAAGCACTTTACCCATTGAACCTCCTCCCCAGCTGATATAGTTACTAAATTAAAAACATTCCGGTTTCGGGATAGTATGAATTAGTGCCAGCAAAGTCTGATTTGAGGTTCGCTTATTTAATCTTAATCTAGTGCTTAGAGAACACAATTGTTAAAATGCTGATTAGTGTCTATAGAAGGAAAACCATTCAGTAAGTTAATGAGTGGAAGGAAATAAAAAGATTGCTAATTAGTGTGTTAGATCCAGTATTGAATGATGTGAAATGTTGTGTTCATCTGTTGTGAGTTAATAGTAGGAACATAAGCTAAGTGGATTCCTGCTGTGAAATTGTAAAATGAGCGAAACCAAAGTACAGATAGGGAAGAATCAACACTCATAAGTTAATATTGCAAATGTGATAATTAATTAATGCAGATCATGTCACCCTCAAGTGATGACTTACTTTGAGGGATAGTACTGTGAAAAATGCCTTTGATCATAGTTTTTCTTTAAACTCTAGGTGGGATTCTTGCTGTGATGCCTCTTTGTGACGCATGTCACCAGTGTTTGTGCTGGAAGATATATGTAGTCATTCATGGGAGGATGAAAGCGCAAATGGACTTTACATATCATTGTCATGATTTCCCTTTTCTGGGTCCAGAGATGGCATTGTCGGGTCTGAGGTTATAGACGGCATCAACACATATGATTGGTCAGGGTCAATGACTTTAAGTATCTTCTTTTACACCACCTTGGCTAGGTTACTGCTTTGCACTCCAGTATCTGTCTTTTGTTGTGTTTCTATGTCAGCATTTGGCATCTTTTATATTTAAGATTTTTTTTCTTACCTGTCTACCACCTGCTGCACAGCTGTTTGTATTTATTTAATTCAATGAGAAAGCAACCATTTATCTCCTTTCAACAACTAGCAGGTGACTCAAATCAAACTGAAACCGTAAAGATGACAATAGGTTTTTTTTATTGTTTGTTTGTTTGTTTGTACTTTGTAAAATGTTTGAATAGCTTCCATGGTTCTAGTACTATATGCAAACTACCAAGTGTGTGTGTGTGTGGGGGCAACTAAACGGTCCCGCACAGCTGCAATACCTATGAACCACAGTAACTATGGAAATATATGCATAAAGACATGGAAACTATGCATAAAGTTGCAGTAAGTGTCCCTCATATCAGTGGCAATAAGCATCAGTCTAATTGGCCAACAGGATGGAAATCACAGCTGATTCTGAAAATTCTAGCTAGCTTTTAAGGGGCAAGTGAGGCCATAGACCTAGAAAAGAACCCATCACCTTCACTTTGACAAAATAGCAACATTCCTCGTGACATTCTGAATCTTGTCCTTAGAGATGAGGTAGCCACCACCCACATCAAAGAAATCTCTCCTCACAACACATGGAGACTATCACAGAAAATCATAACTGGAAACAATGTGGAACTCAATGGATCATGGGTTCCCATCCCCAGGGTATTCATCTATGTCGCAACTGCTGCATCTACGGCTCGGGGCCATTGAAGAAGAAAGGTTGGAAAGACCGAAAGTCAGAATAACAGGAATTCTTCTAGAAATAGTCTCATCTAGAAATGGGTATATAACAAGACCAGAAAATGGAAATATTAATGGACATGTTAACTTGAAAGGAGAAAAACTTTATAAGGTTCCACTCCTAAACAAAGGACTACAGATAACTAATGACTGCTGAGTGGTGAAAATTCTTTGTGTAACAAAGTTGTGCATTGGGATAGATGTATTTTGTGATAACACAGTGTTCTCTGTCTCACTCCTATCAACACCACACAGTCACCTGCATGGATGTAAACCAGCAACGACCCATCCAATCCAGAGAAATCTGCCTCAAGGTTAAATTTTTGCCACATACAACTTGGTAGTGACATATCTTGAAAGGTGCCATGCCACACTCCGTTCTTTTTATAGAAGTTACACATAGTTGATCGACAATACCCAACTAGCTTTTATTTTTTCTTCATGTTTCATATTAAGATCATTTTCTTCTCTTTTTAAAAAATTAGTTTCTTTGGATTTAAGTGCAGCTTGTCTCCTTTGAGGAATCATCTGTATCTTGATCATATTTCTGTGTTCTCACCAGCCATCTGTTTTTCCTCCCAAACACTACAACCTAGGAAAGTGTCATTGAGAAATGAAGAAAATGATAGGGACATATGAGAAAAATACCTGCATTTTCATGTTGTTTCTGAGGCTGTTCACAAGTGAGTATCAGATTTGAACATAAACCCTGTTTGCCATTTTTGGTTTCTCTGATGATTGTCTGTTTCAGTGTGCTGTAGCTAACATAACAAGGTCTCAGACACTTGGTGCTTAAACAACACACATTTATTTCTCTCACTCCTGGAGGTTGCAAATTTCAAGACCAAGGTCAGCATGAAACATTTCATTCTGAGGACTCTGCTTTTGGCTTGTAGGCAGCAGCCAATTCTGTGCACACACAGCTTATTCATGTGAGTGCATGAAAGGGAGAGCGCCTCTTTTATCACACTTCAATGAGACCCCTGTGTATTACCTCCTTTAACCTAAACTTCTCAACCCTACCATATCCAAATATACAATCCACGGGTCAGGCCTGCAACATATGAATGTGGGAGACAAAAATGTTTAGTTTGAAAAACCAGTGTTTGCTTGATAGGTTTTATGGATTACCAAAGGGCCTAAAGCTGAGCTCTGCTCTCCGACCAAAGCCTTAGACAGGGTGGAGATGAGGTTTGTCATTTAGTGGAACTTGTACCATTGAAGTGATGACCAGGATGTCATCAAAACAGTCATTCCACACTCATTATTCTTTCTATCCTGTTCGCAGAATCTGGTCAGTCTGAAGTTAAAAAAATAATCTAAAGAAAAATCAGATTTCCATTGGAAAAGGTTAATAACTAATTCTGTCTCTTAAGAATGGCAAACTACAAATAGGTCTTTGAGAAGTGATGGTGCAGACAGAAGTCAGTGAAGACCTAGATTGCTTCCTTGCCATCAGGATCAGCTTTAGTGTGCTGCCAGGTGAGGTGCAGGCCCTCTCTCCTGAGAGCTGCAGCAGGTATGGGGCAAGGGCAGCTCTCCTGCTCTCATGACCTCAAGACCCAGGTGTGGTCCCCTGGGTGTGGCAACACAGGACAGAATTCCACCATGGTCCCAGGTGATATCACCAGCTACTTACATCAGGCTCTTCCTCAAAACTCCCAGTTTACTAGTTTTGCCTCTCTTTATTGTGTCCACATTCTTTTGTTCTCTTTCTCTTTCTCCAGCACTGACTCGCTCCTCTTAGTGCTATCTGGTATTCAGAGTTCAGGTTCTAGAGTGGTCTCAGAATTGCTATACTCCATTTGTGCATTGTGGCACCAGGAAGGGGTCATCTCAGGCATGGTCTTCCCCCTCCCTCAGGCCTGAATAGAGCTGGAATGGACTGGTGGTATCTCAGGATAGCTTTCAGTACAGGCCCCATGGTGCCATTCTGTGGGCCATCGTGGGCTCACTTTTTGCCCAGCCTGCCTGAGTGATTCCTTGCAAGGGTCTGTATCAGGCTCACTCCTTCCTGGGGCCCACAGTTCCAGGCATGGTTTCTGTCTCAGCTTTGCTCTCCATCCTGTGAGGACATCCAACTCTGCCCAGCACTGGACTGGCCATCTCAGGCTAACTCTCTGTCTGGCACTCCTGGTGTTGGACTGGTGGTCATCTCAGGCTCTCCTTCTCTCTCTTTTATTTTTTTTTTTCAGGGAATGTTAGGCTAGTAATCATTCTTGTGCTCATTGATCAGAACAGTAAGCGTATACATAGCCTCTCTCTTCTCTGCCAGTTTCTGACCCAGATGTGCTACTTAAACCTCCAGCAGCAGGCAAACTCCCATCTTGTCTTAGAATATCTTCTGCCTTTGTCAGGTTAGAGAGTGACACCACAGTCTCTCAGCTGACAACAGAAACTTTCTTTCTATTCACCGTCTTTCGCAACTCCAGCATCTAATTTCTCATTAAATCATATCAACTTTAGATTCAGAAGGTCTTCCTTTTCTCCCAGGACCACTGTACCAACCATGTACTCCTATGTTCAATTTTCTGATCAATATAAGTAGCTTGCTGTCTGATTTCTCTTCATCTAGTCCTCACCATTTCCGATCCACCCTCAGCAATATTCATATTATATAATTAAACTTCAAAGGTCACCAACCATTTCTTTGTTAAAAAAAAAATCTCTTTTGCTTTCCTGATATCTATTTAATTTGTTTTCTAGCACCTGACATGCTTTTGTTTTTTCATTTATTTATTTGGATTTTGAAAGTGCATTTGGACTTGGAAAGAGCTGTTGCAACTATCACTGAATACATGACTAATATATGTTTCCAAAGATGACTCCTGTTTCTGTGAAGTAAATGTCAAGGAAAGACTGCTAAGTAAAAGAGAATGTCTTGGCTTAAATTCAGGAAGACAAAGTAATGTTGACCTCAGAAGGGGACATGGTATCCACACATCTCATATAAAGGGGTCACTTGAGGGTCTCCTTCCAACCTTCTCGCACCAAGAAATTATTTCCAGGTTCTAACCAGTCAGGAAGACCTAAAAAATTGCTTAAAAAGTTTAAAATCTGCATTTATCTGATTATTAGGGACAGTAGGCATAATTTCCAATATAATTGGAAACTGTAACCTTTTCTGAATGGCCTATTAATAGGTTTAGCCTTTTTCCCTCTTCGTGTTTTAAAAACCTGTGACTTTGAACTGAGCGAATTTCAGACCTATGGATGATATCTGTGTGACTTCCATAGAGATGAAGTTTTATCTCTTGGTTAAAATAGTGCTTGCAGTTTTCTCCATAGTAAATTACTATTTTTTCTTCTGAAATTAATACTTTGAGGGGAAATACCTTGAAGATATGCAATTCTATTTATTTTTAAACCTTTGCTCACCACTTTTAGCATTCACCAGTGATCTTGCCTGTAGTGATTATTAATGTGTTTTCTAGTTTGAACTGGTTTTCTCAGTTTTTCTACAAATATAGCACTTCTTATTTAAGAAGGAGATATTGGCTTTTGTATGTATATATTTGTTTCACAATTTATTTATGTAAGTGTATGCTCACAGAAGTTATATTTTTATTTTTTAAGTTGAAATATCGTTTCATCATTTCTCTCCTCTCTACTCAGTCCAGCCGCTCCCATGTACCCTTCCTTGATCTCTCACATTTATTGCCTCTTGTTCTGGAATTGTTGACAATATATATGTATATTATACAATTATATATCATAACATATGTTATATATGTAATAATGTATATAATATTAATATACATTAAAGCTTATGTATTAATAATGTAATATAATTTGATATTTTTACAACAATTTTCAATATATTTTAATATGACATAAATTAATATTTATAATATAATTATATAAATATGCATATATTCATAAATACATAAATACAATACAATATTCTAAGTTTGTATCATTCATATTCTTTTTTGATGGCTTTTTTATTTTTATTAATTACACTATTCACTTTGTATCCCCCATAAGCCCCTCATTCGTATTCTTGTATGTGTATGATTTCAGACTGATTGTAAGGTACTGGATAACTAACTGGGGAGTCTTCCCTGGGGAAGACTCCTTTTCCCCATAATCAGCAGTACTCAATTGAGGCCTTTTGAAGATTTCCCTTTCCATGGTAGTATGTCTATTAGTGTCATTCTTGTTCCAGTCTTGTTTAGGCACCCATTTTGTTGAGCCTTCATGACTAGAGCTTCCCTGACTCTTCTAGGCAAAACAATCTCACAGCAACTTCCTGTTTCGGTTTTACAATCTTTCTGGTCTCTCTTCCACCATGTTTTCTGAGGGGCAGGAGCTGTGTTGTAGATATATCTGTTAGGACTGAACAACTCACAATTACTTGCTCTTTGTATCGTGATTGGTTGTAGTTTTCTTTTTTGTAATAGTCTCTATATTGCAAAGGGAAGTGTATTTAATTAGAGGGGAGTGTTGTACTTATCTGTGGGTATAATAATAAGTATTTATAGTCTTTCGGTGGAAACAGACACAGAGACCCAAAAACAAAGACTCAGAGAGCTCTGTGGAAGAGTGGGAGGAAGGATAGAGGGAGCTGGAGGTGTTAAGGACACCATAAGAGACCTGCAGAGTTGACTAACCTGGCCCATGTGGGCTCAGAGACTGACCCCACAACCAAAGAGCATGCATTGACTGGACCTAGTACCCCTACACATAGGTAGCAGAGGTGCAGCAAGGTCAGCATGTGGGCCCTCTAACAACGGAAGAGGGGCTGTCGCTGACTGTTGCTGCCACTGGATTCCATTCCTCTCGCTGGGCTGCCTTGTTAGGTCCCAGTGGGAGAGGACACTTAGTCCTGCTGAGACTTGTGGTGCTAGGATGGGTTGATACCCCTTGGGGGCTTTCCCTTCTTTGAGGAGAAAGATAGTAGGCAAAGGGAGGAGGAGGCTGTGACAGTGGGACTGGGAAGAGAGAAGGGAGAGGGCTGGTATTAGCTGGTAAAGTGATTAAATTAATACATTTTTAAAAATGTGCTGGTTTAGTAAAGAACTCCTCTAAGATCCATAGCTTCACTAGTCCTGGCTGGCTGTATTTCCAGGCGTGGTTTCTCTATTGTTAAATGGACCTTAAGTCTAGTTAGAGAGTGTTTGTTACTACCAAGATGTGTATGCTACTATTGTACCCACAAGATTATTGTGTTATGCTGACAATGCTCCCAACAAGAGCTAGAGACTAACAGAAACCCCAGTCCTAGCCATGAGAAAGTCCTTTTCTGAGTAGTTTGACAAGGGCGTCCAAGAGACTCTTAAATCTTTATCAGCATTTGCTGTTGTCCTTAATGGTCTCTCGAAAGTTTAAAGCATGTCTCATTGCTGGGAACAACACGCACTTCAGGCACGGCACCCAAAAGATTCAAAATCTAAAATCATCTTCCCTGAGGACTAGCTTTCATAGTACTGAAAGGAGCAAGCTTCCAAGGAAGGAAAGCAGAAGATACTCATGGCCTGTTAAAACACCCCGGAGCTACTCACAGACATTTATTTTCTTTGGATTATACTTTTATAGTATCGATGAGACAAGTAGAGAAAGTGACAGGGAGACAGAAGGGAGTGTGAATTGGGTCCTCTGATATGTCATCTATAAGAAGCATACTTTCAAGAGCTTGGTCATAGGGAACTAGATTAGACCATGAGGAAAGAATGATTGCAACTAGGACCTGATCCTTGTGACTAGACCAAGTTAAACCAATGGGGGTTTGAGAGGATCACAAATAACAAAGATAGGATGTGTTATTATTTAAAAAAACAAAACAAAACAAAACAAAAAAACCTCATTTCATAAAATGCCATTGAATCCTTGAAAATATTCTAGAATCAACTCACATGTCAATCTGTCAGCAGAGTAAGGACATTCATAATGCATTTTGGTACCTAGGTATTATTCAAGAGAAACCCAAAGACACCTCTAGAATTGTTCTTGGTTAACTTTAAAAATCACTAAATTAAGAGGTTTTATATCTGAGGAACATGTTACTATTGTCTCACAAGCTTTTCTCTAAGTAGAGACATTTTATTGCTATGTTTTTGTTTCTTTTCTTTTTCCTTTTTGTTTGTTTGTTTGTTTTTCTTTGTGTAGCACTGGCTGCCCCGGACCTCACACTTCAGATCAGGCCAGTCTCAAACTCCCGGAGATATTCCCGCCTCAGCCTCCCTGGGTGCTGGGAGTGTGCCATCATTACTTGGTAAGTTTTGAGACATTTTTATGTAAACTAGATGGTAATGATTTGTTGCATATGTAATTTGAAAATGTCTACTTATAATCTGCATTATGCTTTCATCTTCTTATTGATGTTCTTCACCCTATAAAAGTTCTAATTGCAATTAAGTCTAATTTATTAATTTTACCTTTAATGGATTGTGCTTTCAGATCAAGTATGTTAATAGCATTTTTGTTTTCATTCTTCCCGTATCTCATTCTGCTTTTTTATTATTTAAATAGTTTTATGCACACACATAATTTTATCTGAATTTACTGATTAGCTTAAAAATGTACTTTTGTATTTTTAGTGGTCTCTAGGGATGAAATTGCTTCTAGGTACTTCAGCAGTCTTATAGTTAAAAACATTTCCCCTAAGTTTTAAAAATATTGCTCCTTGTTAGCTTTCAACAGTAACACACTGACATGTTTTAACACCAAAAGGAAATGTAATCTAGATTCTAAATCTGTCATCCATGTTCTTTAGAATCTAAATAATGAACATTTTACAGAATTTTACAGAAATTAAAAGAAAATATAATGTACATTAACAGAAACTAACTCGCTTAGCTCCATTTACGGGAATAGCCTTTTGTTTGACTTGTTTTGCCTTCACTTTTAGAAGGATTTTTTTTTCCTGAATATTGGATTATGAGTATTTTAGTTAGACATATCCTTCAATGTCCCCTTGCTTACATTGTTTCTGATTTTCTCTTCTCCTCATACCATGATATTTATTTCTGGTGATATTACAAATAATCCTGCATCATTTTTAATTGTAAGCCACATGTGAATGATTTTTATAGACATACTTTTCTTCATATTTATCATTTTAAAGCTTTTGAAGCTTGTTAAGTTTATAAATTACTTTTTGCATCAGACATAAACACTTTATTACTTTTTCAGTTCTCTCTCTCTGTTCATTTTTATTCTTATTCATTAGAGATTTCATTAATGTTCATGCTCAGAACTTTTGATATTAGCTAACTCTGATTCTATTCTTTTGATAACATTTTCCCTATCTTTTTTTATAGTGGCATCTTCATCAGCATATTTTGAAATTTACTGATAATTTTTGATTACTTTCATATGGATATTTGTGACCCAGTCTGCTGTACATGTAAAATCTAGTAATGCATTTTCTTCATGTTAATTCTTTATTCATCCACATTGGATTCTTTTTGGTTTTACTTTTCTTCTTTTAAATTGGATATAGATCTTTTTCATACAACACATCCCAATTATGGTTCAGTTTCCCATCTGCCGACTCTTCCCAGTTCTTCCCTACCACAATCTCCATCTGGGTCTACCTACTTTATGTCTGTTTTTTTTTTTTTAAATAAACAGACATCTAGGGATAATAATAAAATAAAATATAATAAGATAAAACAAAAACAAACAAATGAGACAAGGAAAAAACAAAGAAACAGAAGGGAATGGCCAAAGAATAAAGAACCGCATATAGATGCTGAGAAACATGCATTCATAATTCACAGGCATCCCACAAAAATACAAAACTGGAAGCCAAAATAACAAAGGGCATGAGGGTAAAATGAAAAAAGAAAACAAGAACAGTCTCTTGACACAACATTAGGAAACAAAGAACCTCCCAGGATGCTGTTGAGTTTTTCCTCTGTTGGCCATCTACGGCTGGGCATGCAGCCTATCCGGAAGAGTCATTTTCATTTGTTTCTCAAGTAAGACTACCTTGTTTAAAAAAAAAAGGAAACCATTTTTTTTTTTTTCACTTGCAAGCGGATTTCAATTGGAAATAGCTTCTGGATTAGGTGTGAGTCATGCTTCTAGTTCTCCTTGTGAACACCTGAGATGGCCCTGAGAATGCTACCACAATCTCTGTGAGTTCATACGTGTGTCAGCCCTATTGTGTTTAGAAGGCCTTGTTTCTGTGGGGTCCCCCATTCCCTTTGGATTTGACACAGACATCCCATTTAAAGTTGAATATTGGTACAGATAATGTCATTAGAAGTCATTTTGTCGTGTTTATTTAATTTTGTTTTCTACTGTTTCAGAACTATCTAGATTCAAGTTTTTGTCATTCAAGAAGCATCTAAATGGGCTTCATCCCATGGAGTTGGTCTTAAGTCTAATTATGTGTTGGTTGATTACTCCCACAGGCCTTGTACCACTGTTGCACAAGTGTATCTTACAGGTGGCACACATTTGTTGACAGGAGGGTTTACAACGGGGTTGGTGTTTACCTTTCTTCATGGGTAGCATCCAGGGTACCTTCTGGTACCAAGAACACCAGATAATGGGGGTGAAGGCTTAGAAGGCACCAGCTTGACTTCTCTGTTTGTTTAGTGAGTTGTGTAGATGCTGCCTTCAGCAATAGGCCTTGCTGACAGTCTGTGGAAAGTAAACAGCTCTCCTTGGCAACAGCTTGGGTTGTTTGGGGGTCCCCTTAGGATCACTTTGGACAACAATTCAAGTAGATGTGAACCAGTCCCACTCCTGGAAACTTCATTTAGTGATGAGAGATGTCTAGTTGGGGCTCTGTCTCACTTGTTAATTTAGCAATTTCATTTCGGTTGCATACATAAATGTATTTATTTTATGAAGCTTCTTCTGTATTAGGTTTTCAAATGACCCTCAAATGACACTTAATTTTAATGGTCACATCTCTTATCTCCTTCCTTGACCCCTTTTTTAAAATGTTTTAATTTTATTATTAGTTACATTTTACTAACTCTGTATCCCAGCTATATCCCGCCCCCTCATTCCCTACCAACCCCACCTTCCCTTCCTCATCTCCTCCCTGCACCTTTCCAAGTCCACTGATTGGGGAGGACCTCCTCCCCTTTATTTCTGACCCTGTTTTATCAGGTATCATCAGGACTGGATGCAAAGTCCTCCTCTGTGGCCTAGCAGGATTGCTCCTCCCTTGGGGGATGGGGAATTCAAAGAGCCTGCCATTGAGTTCCTGTCCAAAATAGTCCCTGTTCCCCTTACTATGGAAAACCAATTTGTTACTGAGCTACCACAGGCTACATCCGAGCAGAGGTTCTAGGTTATATCCATACATGGTCCTTGGTGGAGTGTTAGTCTCAGAAAAGACCCCTGTGCCCAGATATATTTGGTCCTTGTGGAGCTCCTATCCTTTCCACATCATACTAACTCCCCCTTCTTTCATATGATTCCCTGCACTCTGCCGAAGGTTTAGTTATGAGTCTTAGTATCTGCTTTCATACACTGCTAGGTAGAGTCTTTCAAAGGCCATCTATGGTTGGCTCCTTTCCTGTTACTTGTTTTCTCCTACGTCCAATGCACATCCCATTTGTCTTTCTAAGTGAGGATTGATCATCTTACCCCATGTCTGCTTTCTTGTTTATCTTCCTTAGGTGTATAGATTTTATTATGTTTATCATATCTTATAGGTCTATATAAGTGAGTATATACCATGTTTGTCTTTCTCCTTCTGGGATACTTCACTCAGAATGATCTTTTCTAGATCATTTGCCCACCATTTGCCTGCAAATTTCAAGATTTTCTTGCTTTTAATTGCTGAGTAGTATTCCATTGTGTAAAAATACCACAATTTCTGTATCCATTTCTCCATTGATGGACATCTAGGTTGTTTCCAGATTCTGGCTATTACACCTTGACCCTTATTTTCTCCTTCTCTCTGTGTAATCCTCCCATTCCACTCCTCCCATGACCCATCCATAATTAAACTATGTATTCTATTTCTCCTTCCTAAGAATGTGCATCCCTTCCAACTAATTCCTTATTTTAAATTTGATCTGATTGGTACTATAGATTATAGTTTGCTCTGTATTGACTTAACATCTAACATCGTTATATAAGTGAATAAATGTTAGATATATCTCTCTGGGTCTAAGTTCACCTCACTTAAGATAATATTTTTTTTCTAGTTTAATCCATTTACCTGAAGATTTCATTATTTTTAAAGAAATGTCTGAGTAATATTCCATTGTGTAAATGTAGCACATTTTCTTTATGTATTTACCCACTGACTGACATCTAGGTTGTTTACTTCACTCTCTTGATAGCATGTAGAGTGCCTTCTTGCACCAAAGACACTGGAACATAGGGATAAAGTCTTTATGTGAATACCAGTTCAACATAGGTTTTGTCTTTAGCAATGGGTCATTGCTGTCAGCTTGTGGAAAGCAACCTATGGGGATTCTCATGGGACCCTGTTAGCCAACAACCCTATTAGATATAACCCAATCCTGGTACTGGAAGATTTGATGGGTGAAAAGAGATTACCTGTTGGGGCTCTCTTTCCACATTTTTGGCAGCTTCATTTCTACCACCTTCATAAATGTACATGTTTTAGAAGTTTCTACTGTATTAGGGTTCTATATTACCCCTCAAATGCCCATTAATTTTAGCTGTTTTGTCCCATATTTCCTCTCATTACCTTCTCTCCTCCTTCCTCAATTGATACCATTCCAGACTGTCCTTCTCTCCATATATATCTGTTTTATTTCCCATTGTTAATGAGATCTATATATCTAATCCCTTACCCTAAACCTATCCTCTTCGTGTCTATAGACTGTGACTTAAATATCATTGATAAGTGACTAATATTAGATCTCTCCACTTTTTTAATGTATGCATTTAGTGCTATGATCTTGCCTCTTAAAATACCTTCATTGTGTGCAATAAGGTGGATATGTTATATTTTTGTTTTTATTTAGTTGTATAAAGTTTTAAATTTCTGCCTTGATCCATTTTTTTTATCTTGTAATCACAATATTTCTTTATTTTTGTGCCTGTAAAGTACTTTCCATTTATTTATTTATTTATTTATTTATCTATCTATCTATCTATCTATCTATCTATCTATCTATCTATTTATTTATTTATATTATTATTATTAGTTACATTTTATTAACTCTGTATCCCAGCTGTATCCCGCTCCCTTATTCCCTCCCAATCCCACCCTTTCTCCCACGGGTTGGGGAGGACCTCCTCCCCTTTCGTCTGGCCCTGTTTTATCAGGTATCTTCAGGGCTGGCTGCAAAGTCCTCCTCTGTGGCCTAGCAGGATTGCTCCTCCCTTGGGGGGGTGAGGAGGTCAAAGAGCCTGCCATTGAGTTCCTGTCAGAGATAGTCCCTGTTCCCCTTACTGTGGGAAACCAATTGGTTATTGAGCTACCACGAGCTTTGTCCGAGTAAAGGTTCTAGTTTATATCCATACATGGTCCTTGGTTGGAGAAACAGTTTCAGAAAAAAACCCTGTGCCCAGATATATATGGTCCTTGTGGGGCTCCTATCCTTTCCCCATCATACTAACTCCCCTTCTGGCGAAGGTTTGGTTATGAGTCTTAGTATCTGTTTTGAAACACTGCTTGGTAGGGTCTTTCGGGTGCCTTCTGCAGTAGACTCCTGTCATACGTCCAATGCACATCTCATTTGTCTTTCTAAGTGAGGATTGATCATCTTACCTCGTGTCTGCTTTTTTGTTTATCTTCTTTAGGTGTATAGACTTCATTATGTTTATCATATCTTGTAGGTCTATATAAGCGAGTATATACAATGTTTGTCTTTCTCCTTCTGGGATACTTCACTCAGAATGATCTTTTCTAGGTCACACTATTTTTTTTTTTTTTAATTTGTTGAAGAGTTCTTCAGTTTCTACGATTCTGTCATCTTTCTGCTATTTCTGTTGTTGTTGACATCCAACTTTATTTGTGCTACTCAGATAGAATACAGGGTGTTATTTCAATATTCTTGTATCTTTTGGAACTTGCTTTGTGTTTAAGTATGTGTTCAGTTTTGGAGAATGTTCCATGAGCTATTGTTGTGATATATCCACCAGAGAAGGCCGCTTGAATATAGGTTTAAGTCAATAGAAAGTCTTTATTAGTCAGTATAGTTTGCAGACTAACCTGGATTTTCAGAACTAGAATGTAGTCCTGAGTTTTTATCAGGGCTTTAAAGCACAAAAACCACATCCTTGTTTGGCATACCTCAGTTAGCAAAAACAGTTAGCTAGAGCAGAACTACAGAAACCAAAAAAACAAGGTTAGTACATTTAGAGACTTTCTCAGAACTATGTACTTTGATGGATTTGGGTCTTTGTTCTCATTTTGACAGGTATTTCTGCCTATGTGCTGGGTTCCAAGTCCTGAATGGTGCTTCCATCGTGGAATTAGTTGTGCTAGGGTCTGAGAAAAAGGTATATTCTTTTGTGTTTTGGTGAAATGTTCTGTAAATATTTGTTAAGTTCATTTGGCTTATGACATTTGTTAGCTCCATAATTTCTCTGTTAATTTTTGTCTGGATGACCTGTCTATTGGCAAAAGTGAGGTTTTGAAGTCCCCCGCTATCACTGTATGAGGATAAATTTGTGATGTAAGTTGTTGTAGTGTTCTTTTTACAAATTTGGTGCTCTTGTGTTTTGTGCATAGATGTTAAGAATTTCAATGTGCTCTTGGATTTTTTTTTTCTTTGAAGATTGTGAAGTGTCCTTCTGTATGTCTTTAGATTAATTTTGGTTTGAAGTCCATTTTCTTAGATATTAAAATGGCTACAATGGCTTTCTTCATAGGCCCATTTCCTTGGAATATCTCTTTTTTTCTTTCTTTTTCTTTCTTTTTTTTTTTTTTTTTACCCTGAGGCGACATGCATCTTTGATATTAACATGTGTTTCTCAGTTCCAGGAAAAGGAGGTATCTTGTTTTTTCATGCATTCAATTAGTTTTTGTCTTTTTATTGGAGAAATGAAACTACTGATGTTAAAAGTTATCAATTAGCAGTGTTTTTTGGAGTCTCGTTTTTTTTTTTTTTTTTTTTTTGTTTTGGTTGTGTGTTGCCATTTTCCTTTTTTTTTTTTTTTTTTTATTTTTTAATATGTTTTTTTTTTTTTTTTTTTTTTTTGTATTGTCTTGGATGTGGTTAACTGCCCTAAGTTGGAGTTTTGCTTCTAAGGCCTTCTGTAGGGCTGGGTTTGTGGTTAGATATTGCTTAAATTTGTTTTTATTATGGGATATCTTATTTTCTTCATCTATCACAAAATTTACAGGTATGGTGGGTATGATAATCTAGGCTGGAATCTGTGGTCTATCGGAGTTTGGAGAACATCTGTCCATGTCCTTCTGTCTTTTAGAGTCTCCACTGAGAAGTCTGTCTTTATATTGTCACTTTCTTTTTCCCTTGAAAGTTTTAATATTCTTTCTTTGTTTTGTATATTTAATGTTTTGATCATTATGTGCCAGGGTTACTTTGTTTTCTGGTCCAATCTGTTTGGTGTTCTCTACACTTCTTGTACCTTAACAGGTACATCCTTTTTATGTCAGGGGAATTTTCTTCTATGATTTTATACAAAATGTTTTCAGTTTCTTTGACCTGGTTTCTTCTTTTTCCTCTATTCCTATTATTTGTAGATTTTCATAGAACCTGAGATTTCCTGGATATTTTGTGCTTTTATCTTTTTAGATATACATTTTGTTTGACTGGGGTATCCAGTTCTTCTAATGTGTCTTAAATGTCTGAGATTCTTTAAGCCTTCATCTCTGTGTTCTGTTAGAGGTTTCTGTTCAGATTCTTAAATTTTTCATTTCGGTTTTCTCTCACTTTTAAAAAAGAAAATGATTCTGTCTATTTTCGCTTCCAGGTCTTGAAATCTTTTATCATCTCATTCCGTCGTTTATTTCTGTTTTTATAATTTCTGAGTGGATTTGTTCATTTTCTTTTTAAGGTCCCCCAACATGTTCTTAAAGACTGTTTTGAAGTCCTTGTCTTGCGCTTCAGCTATGTTGCTTTTCTCAGGACCTAGTAGAGTTGATTTCCTGGGTTCTCGTCCTGTTCTTTTTTTATGGTATTATCTATCCATCCAGTTTGAAGATGATTGCAATTCTAGGTGCTGTTATTTGGTCTTGACTTTGTGGGTAGATGTTTTGTTTCTTGGTTTCTGTTGCCCTCTGTAGTTCTTAGACAGGTGTGATGGCTGTGGGTTGTCTCATGGGGAATGCTTCTGGGCACCTGCCCGGTGTGGCCATGGGTGAGGGAGAGGGTATTAGGTAGAGTGGGTTTCTAGGTATTGGAAATTGACATTTAGGAATGGGGGTGGTCTAGAAGGGAGAGTTGATGGTTTCCCAGGACTGAGGAAATCTGAGTGAGTCATCAGGATTGGCTTAGTATGCTTAGAAAAGGGGCAGAGAGTAAAGAGACACCACACCAGGTGGTCTGCTATAGAAGCTGGGGGTTGGGTTAGAGGAAAAGAGGAGAGTGAAGAACTGATGATCACCTACCTGTTTCCTTGGCCTACTTCCTTCTCTGGCAGGCATAGTTTGGGGGTTCTCAGGAAATGGCTGTGGGAGTTAGGTTTGTGCATTTCTATTTTTCTTGCTTTTAATTTCCTTTTTTGAATATTTCTCTTCACCCCATTGACCATGAATAGAAAATCTGTTCACAAATTTTTGCTTGCTATTTCAAGAATTGGAGGCACTCAGGATTGCACTTATGTTTCTCTTAAGAATAGGTAGCATTTCCTTTGCTATTTGTTTATTGAATAACTTGGATAAAGTCTTGAACATCTTGAACATTTAAGAATCTAAAGTTTTTAGATTCTTGATTTTGTTCCACATCTGTGAAAATTGTTAATGTTCTTTCTTATTTTTTTTTGAGAATTTCACAAATAATTACTGTATTTACAACATTTCCAGTTCTCCGCCTCCTTCTGTGTCTCCGTCTTCCTTTGAAACAATTATAATTGTTACACGTATGTGCACATGCAGACATGCATATGTACATTATATGCACACATACATGCGTATGTGCATACATGTGTCCATATATACAATCTGCTGAGTCTGTTTAGTGTCGTTCATAGGTATGTGTGTTTGGAGATGGCTACTTAGGACTATGTAACCTACAGGGGCCTCATCACTGGAGAAAAATTATTTTCCTTCTCTCAGTAGGCATTAGTCAGCCATAGCTCTTTGTCTAGGTGTGGAGCCTTGTGAAATTTACCCCATCCGTTCTGGCATTTCAGTTGTTATTGCCATTTTTCTGGCCTTATTTAGCTGACCGTATTGGTATTGTTGAGATTGTATGATTGCAGGTTTCTTCTCATGTACAGAAGACACAATCTCCAAGCAGACATTGTGCCCTCATCCTCTGGCTCTTACAGTCTTTCCAATCTCTCTTGCCTGAGGTCTAGAAGTTGTGTTGTAGATACTGTAATGGCTTACATATAGATGTGTATGTAATCGTGTTACAGTTGGTGGGCACCTTCTAGTCAGATGTCTGCATTTTGATGCTTCTGGATTTCTGTAATAGCCTCCACCTCCTGCAGGAAGAACCTTCTTTGATGAGGGGTGAAAACTACACTTGTCTGTGGCAATAGGCATAAATATTTAGAATGACCTCAGAAATTACACTGCTTTAAAAAAGTGGCAGTAGTAGGAACTACTATAGGGTTCATGACGTTAATAGCATAGATAACTGGCTAGGTGACAGTACCAGGCCTACATTCTGTCCTGTCGAGTCTCTAAGTCCAGTTAGATTTGTTACCCCCAAGTTATAAGTGCCTCTGTCCTGTGGCAGTTTATGGTTAAGGTATCTTATTCTGTTTTCTCTATCCAGAAAGATGATAGGCTTTTTTGCCTGAGGTTAATCCCCCTGTACCATGTCGTAAGTGTGCTGATAACCAAGTCTTGTAAGTAGGAAGCATATCCACTTCCTCCTTTCTCCACAACCTCTCCAGCATGCTCTGAAAGCCTCTGCAGTGCAGACTGTCAAAGCAGATGCTGAGCCTGATGGCCAACTGATGGGCAGAGTGAATAGAATTTTATGTAAGTAGTGGGAAATAGTAAGAGCTGGAAAGGACAGGAACTCTACAAGGAGAGCAACAGAACAAGAAAATTTGAACACAGGGATCTTCCCAGAGACTCATACTCCAACCAAGGACTATTCATGGGGATAACCTAGAACCCCTGCACAGATGTAGCCCATGGCAGGTCAGTTTCCAAGTGGGTTCCATAGTAATGGGAAGAGGGACTGCCTCTGACATAATCTGATTGGCCTGCTCTTTGATCACCTCCCCCTGAGGGGGGAGCAGCCTTACCAGGCCACAGAATATGACAATGCAGCCACTTCTGATGAGAACTGATAGTCTAAGATCAGAAAGAAGGAGAAGACCTCCCCTATCAGTGGACTTGGGGAGTGGCATGCATGCAGAAAGGGGAGGAAGGGTGGGATCATGAGGGGAGGAGGGAAGGGCTTATGGGGGTACAAAATGAATAAAGTGTAATTAATAATAATAATAAAATATTAAAAAAAACTTGAGGGACTGAGTTGTGGCTTTCAATGCTCAAGGATCCACAAGTCAGCAAAACCTGCAGATAAATGCCCCTGTTCTCAGGTGTAGAATTCAAAATCCAAAACTGACTTGGAGGGACCAAGAGAAGTATTGATCTCTCTTGTGATGAAGCACCTTCTAAAGGTGGTATGCAAGTAAACCTAACTGGATCTGATGTAATTTTCCCCCAACACTCATTAGCTTCTACTGTGCACAGAGCCATCCGGCCACCAGTTTTTAATTCTTTTACATTACTACAAGTCCCTTGAAATTGAAAAGATACTATCAGTTTCTAGGGAAAAAATGCTGCTGAAATTGAAGTCCCACTTACAGAATTTCTATTTTAACACTCCCTGTAGGACTAACAAGCTTCGTGTATAAGAAATGTAAACCAGGCTCTAGTAGTTATTGAACATTTTGTAGGTGACAGCCATATGACTGCCCACATTTAATACCCACAATTCCTCTTTCTAATCATTATACAAATTTAGAATAAAAATCCAGATTTAAATAAGTATTTTCTCAAAATCTGAGTGCCCAAATTCAACTTCTTCTTCCATCTATTTTACTCCATGTTTCTATGGTATATCTCCCTGGTTCTTTTCAAGTCCCAAAGTAACGGATTTCCTACCTTCAGAGGCCTTTGAATATAATGATAGCTTGAAAATTGAGTAAGAGCCAGCATCATAGGGAACAAAGCAAACAAGAAAACAGGAGATTTTAAAACAATTACCCAAGTGTTCTTCACATATGTTTCTACGTTTTAGAATTATCAGTGTTTCTCAATATTTGGGACTGGGCAAGACGGGGGTAAGAATGATTGCAGAGCACGACACTCAGTGTGAGTAAGAGGACCTTAGAGGTGATAGAAACAAAAACCTTGCTTGCTAAGGACCTTTTATTTCAATTTCTGAAGGTCACACATAAAAAAAATTCAAAAATGGTTTTTCTCATTGTGTTTTACTCTGATTTTTGTTACTGCTCAGCAGCCCTACATGTACAAAATGCATTTAACAAAATGCCACCTTGGTTTCAGAGTTTGTAATACTGAAAAGCAGCAATTAAGATCTCCCGTGATTCATAAAATATGCAATAAGGGGTTTAAAGTTAGAGAAAAAAGTAAGAGGCTAAATTTGTTCTCTTTGCAGACAAAATATTGCTGGCATTTTTAATAATGATGAAATATAAGACCTCCTTGGGGCAAAACTAAAATCTATTGTGCAATGAAAGAATAGAACCATTTAATTTGTTTAGGCTTCTTTGTTCATTTTGTGTTTCTCATTAAATCTGTTCCAGGGTATGAATAGCATTTCTAATGTCCTAGGAGGCACGATACAGAGCTGACTTTCTGCAACAAAAATTTTGAAGCTGAGATACTTATGCAAGAAACAATTTCTCCTCTTTGCTATACTAATTTGGTTTTATTGCAGGTATGTTGGTACATGGGAGGCAGAGGAAAGAGGATTTCTGCAAATTTGGGACCAGCCTGGGCTATATAACAAAGTCCAGAACTGTCAGAATTGCAAAGCAAGATGAAACACCATTAGCTTGTATGATAATATAAAATTTCTTCCTTCCTTCCTTCCTTCCTTCCTTCCTTCCTTCCTTCCTTCCTTCCT
>NW_026596125.1:12259868-12260474 GCF_907164565.1 Psammomys obesus | reverse complement strand
CCTTCCTTCCTTCCTTCCTTCCTTCCTTCCTTCCTTCCTTCCTTCCTCTTTCTTTTTTAGTTTTTTAATTAAATTTTTATTTGTTTATATTAATTACATTTTATTTACTTTATATCCCAGCTGTAGCCCCCCATTCCTTTCCAATCCCACCCTCCCTCCCTCATCTCCTTTCTGCCCCTCTCTAAGTCCACTGATGGGGCAGTCCTCTTCCCCTTCTATCTGATCCTAGCTTAGCAGGTCTCTTCAGGACTGGCTATAATGTCCTCCTTTGTGGCCCAGCAAGGCTGTTCCTCCCTCGGGGTGGGAGAGGTCAAAGAGCCAGGTACTGAGTTCATGTCAGGGACAGTCCCTGTTCCCCTAACTAGGGAACCCATTGGATACTGAACTGCCATGGGCTACATCTGGGCAGGGGTTCTAGCTTTTATCCATTCATGGTCCTTGGTTGGAGAAACAGTCTCAGAAAAGACCCCTGGGCCCAGATATATTTGGTCCTTGTGGAACTCCTGTCCTCTCCAGGTCATACTAAGTCCCCCTTCTTTCATGTGATTTCCTGCACTCCCTTTCTTTCTTTCTTTCTTTCTTTCTTTCTTTCTTTCTTTCTTTCTT
>NW_026596125.1:12244977-12259858 GCF_907164565.1 Psammomys obesus | reverse complement strand
CTTTCTTTCTTTCTTTCTTTCTTTCTTTCTTTCTTTCTTTCTTTCTTTCCTTTCTCTTTCTCTTTCTCTCTCTTTCTTAAAAAGGAGGTTAACAAAGCACCCCCACATTAGTGAAGAATGCTGTTTCATGTAATGATATAGGTTATTAAGTGAAAATCTCAGTGCCAGGCCTGGATTTCTTCCCTTCTAGTTTTTGGTGAGGGAAGCTCCAGAGATACCAAAATAATATAGGCTATTGTCATTGCTCTTGGTTGCCTACCATAACTAGAAGCTAAGATGCTCTTACCAAAGCTACCACATACTGCCTGTGGAATGCAAGAAAATCAATCTTGAATGAATTAGGGAACTCTCCCTGCTAACTAGATTTCACAGTGCTAGAAGGCACTTTGCAGACTGATTAGGGAGAAAAGACATCAACAGTCTTATCCAGTGCTAAACTATGCTACAATACCAAGGTTTAACATGACATGAACCCACAGGTGCAAAAGTGGCAAGACCATCCCTGGAGTTAACCAACCGTGCTGCTCTCTTGGTTAACTCTGAAGCTTGCTAAATAGGAAGGAATCATGTTTGGTACCATGAACACAGTCAAAACCCATGATGAAGGAAGTCATTCATCCTAAAAGAGAACAAATCTGATTTTGTGGTTTTTTTTTTAATGGTTAGATGATAAAACTGCCTTTTAAATATTTATGATAGTATATATAGGTTGGTGCTGTTCCCAACCTTAATATGAAACTTCTTATTTGGTGATTATTGGTTAGTGCAGAGATAGATTACTGGTCCAAGTGCTGCTGCTCTATGGAAATGGTATGGCTATATACATGAATTCACAGCATCAGTGTTTACTCACACAAAACTCATACAAGATCAATCATATTAAAAAACAAAATCTCAAACATTGACTGGGAAGGGCTCATGATCTCTGATCTCTAGACCTTAGCTGAAAAGCAGTCAGAAGTTCATGGCTGCTGATGGACAGGAATTCACTTTTATTTAGGAGTAAGGCTACTTAAAGTTAATCCTAGTGGGTGACCCCACACCCATGTGTATTAGACTCAGTGGGTTAAAAATTAAGTTTAAAAGAAAGACAGAAAGTTGGAAGGGGGATGATCTGACAGGGAGTTAGATGAGGTTGTGATAAGATCAAGATGCATATGTGTGACTGTTATTGTTGGTTGTCAACTTGACTACATCTGGAATTAACTACCACCAAAATGACTGGGTACACCTGTGATGGATCCAGATATTTGAGGTGGAAAGATAAACCTTTAATTTAGATGTTTTGAGGTGGGAAGATACACCTTTAATCTTGACCATACTTTCTGCTGACAGCCTATACAAAGAACATGGAAGAAGGAAGTTCTCTCTCTCTGTCTCTGTCTCTTTGCTCTCACCCTTGTTGGCAAGTCCGTTCTTTCACTGGCATTAGAGCCTACTCATTTGGCTTTCTGTCATATATTGAAGAACAGCTGAAACATCTTGAAAAACAAATGAGATACCCAGCCTCTTGGACTGAGCAATTACTGGATTCTTGGACCTTCCATGCATAGTCAGACATTGTTGTATTTAGCTGAACCACAGCCTGTAATCATTTTAAATACATATTTAGGAATATGTACATTATATATAATATATATTATGTGAATATGTATATTATAACATTATAACATACATATATGAATATGTATATTATATTATACATAGTCATAAATATGCATTATATAATTATAATATAATAATTATATATATATATAACATACATGTACATTCTGTAAGTTCTGTTACTTGATAGAACCCTTCTAATGCAACATGTATGGTACTTTCAAAGATTAAAGAAGAAAACAAAACAAAGAAAATTAGGTTTCACTTAACGTTCTAAGGCCAATAAGATCCTCCATAAATTTTTTTACAAAAATGTTCTCTTTGCTATGATAAATTGAAGTGTGTAATTTTGTGTCTGACATCAAAGGTTCAGGCTTGTCTCAGTGTCACATTTCTGGCCCTTCTCAGATAAAGTATGAGGACATGGGGCCTCATATTTAAAACCTGATATTTAAAACTTTTATGATGTCTCAATGCAATATTGGTAAGAAATGCAGGTAAACTAAAGGACAGAAGGTAAATTGAAGTTAATGAGAAGAACCTCTGTAATGGTCTGGCTGAGAATGAGCTCCATAGGATCACATGTTTGAACACTTCATTCTCAGCTGGTGGAACTCTGAGAAGAATTAGGAAGTGTGGGCTTTAGAGAAGGTGTGTGCAACTGGGAGTGGATTTTTGAGGTTTCAAAATATTTGTTCCATTCGCAGATGACTCCTGATTGCACTTGAAATTATACATTCTCAGCGATTCCTGTCATAATGTCCTTCTTCCACCATAATAGACTTTAATACTCTGAAATTATAAGTCCAATTAAGTGCTTTTTATTTAATAAGATGCCTTGGCCATAGTGTTTTATCAAAGCAATAGAAAAGTAACTAATATAGCAGTTGGTTCCAAGAAGTGTTACATTCCTCTGTCAGACGTGACCATTTTATTCTTTGGAGTAATGTGGAAGAGTTGGAGGATTTGGATCAGGAAAGGGGTTGAGTGCTGTAAGCCGAAGCTAATGAGCCTTGTGGGCAGTTGGAGCTATGTGAACTCTGGAGGCCCAGCTCAAGAGGCTTCAGAGGGAAGAAAGGACTTTAAAGGCAGCTGGGCTAGAGATCTTCTTGCAATATTTGATAAAGAATCTAGCTCCTTCTGTCTTTGTCTTAAGAGTTTGCTTGAGGCAAAAGCAATAGACTAACGTCTTTGGCAGAAGAGATTTCAAGATACCTAATATTGACTCTGCTCATGGTTATTAGAATTTGCCCTTCTGGGTTTTGGTCTTGCTCTGGATAAGCATTTCTTCACTCTGTTGCCAATCTTCCTCTCAGAATGGTCATGTATATTTTGTGCCATTGTATGTTGGGTGTATATAATTTACTTTTTACAGGGGGTTACAGTTAATATTGCCTTGAGTCTCAGATAAAGATACCTTGGTCTTTGAAATATTTTTTTATGTTGAAAGATTATGGTGCCTCTGGAAATTAGATTAAATGTTAAAGCGATAATTATTTTGGGGGGTGGGATGCTGTGCCACCCTTTGCTTCTAAATATCTATTTGGGTTTTCTACCCCACTTTAGACTATTTAGTTCCTGAATAAAAGACACTGAGACCTTTTAGATTTATAATAACCCTAAAGCACTAGAGCTAGACAGATATCAACCCTCTAAGCCATTTTGCTATGCCTCAGCTACACACTCCAATTTATTTGCCAAAATTGTTCCTGCTTAGGGTGCTTCTGTTCATCAGGCCAGGTGCTCATAGTCTATACTGTCCCATGGTAACTTCATTCTTTCTTGCTTTTTTTTTTTCTGTTTCTTTCTCCCATCCTGTGGTCCCCATCTGAGATAGCAAGCCCAGAAACCTAAGCTGTGCCTACTTCTCTTCAGCCCAGTTACAGGTTTCTAGATGTTTTTAAAATCCACCAATTAATTTTAAATTGGAGCGCAAGGCCGGTATACATGAGTATGCACTTGTCTGGGTGGCTACTAGACCTTGGGGGCCAGTATTTAGCATTTAAATATATAGCACCAGACCAAACCCCAACAAAATGCATTTTGCATTGTGATATGGCCACAGCAATGGGTACAAGGGGGTAGAATGTCATGGTTTGAATGGGAATGGCCACATTAACTCATATGGTCAAATAATTGGGCCACAGTTGGTAGAACTGTTTGGGAAGGATTAGGAGGTGTGGCCTTGTTGGAGGAGGTGTGGCACTGGACTTTGAAGTTTCAAAAGATGGATGCCATTCCCAGTCCCTCTGCCTCCTGCTGAGGTTCATGATGTGAGACTCAGCTGATAGGCAGCTGTCCCCAGTCTGTTACCCTCATCATGGACTTTAACCCTCTGAAATTGTAATCCCAAAAAAAAATTATTCCTTCTGTAATCTGCTTTGGTCACAGTGTTTCATCACAGCAAAAGAAAGTAACTAATACCGCATGACTTTTTGTTCTAGTGTAGTTCTGTTCTATTCAATATATGGGAAATTGGCACTGCCACATCTAATGGGAACAGTGAAAGTCATAAAGCCAACCCAGCTGCTTGACAAAGATCCATATGAGCCATACCATGCAATCGCTGTCATGTTGTCCTTCACTTTTGGTCTTGATCCCCATATGTTGCATGTGTTACACAACTTGGAGAAAGTTGATGGGAAATTTCTTATAAATCATATCTGCCTTCTTCTAAGCTTTCCCAGGAAAGTCCTGAGCATACTATCCCTCCCAATTTGAGGGAGATATCTTTATCTAGCCTACTTGAAGATCTTCCTTACACCCTGGAGGTTGTGATTCAAATAAAGATGCTAGAGACCTTCTTCTGATGTTTTGACTCCAAGAAACTCTTGGCACATCTGCTCCTGTACTTACTTAGGAACAAGATAATCAGAACAAAGTGAACTTACAAAGGTAAATACTATTCAGTAGGCTAGAGAAGTTGGCATCAGATCAAATTAAAAGCCTCTTCCTTATACTGATGGACAGAGAATGTTATGGATAAATGATAAAAGAATGAAATATTAAGACTCCCCCATTTCCTAGAAAAGTTAAGTCATACAGGGCCACCATGGTGCCTATGATCAAGGAACAAATGAATACCAGGAACAGACATATAAATTATACAAATATATCCAATATAAACATTGTATTATGCCAGAAATTGAATAATAACTGTAGCAGCTTTGACCTGAAGGTTTTTCTCAGACCTAATGGCAATCAGCACTCTGACCACTGAAAGTTGATAATACAGCTAGGCATGAAGGAACATGTTTTTAATCCCAGAACCCAGGGAGGGAGAGACAAGTGAATTGCTGTTAGCTTAAGGCCAGTTTTTCTACACAGCAAGTCCATAACAGCCAAGGCTACACAGAGAAACCCTGTCTTAGAAAAAAAAAGTTGATACTACATGCTTGGGACATGGCGATCTGCCCAGACTGACTTGGAGATTTTCTTTCTGTCTAGTGCTCTCAAAGCCACAAGAGTCATAAAAGTTGTGTTGTGGGATTAATGAGGAAAAATGACTGTGAAAGATAATTCTGTTCTGTCACAGTTTGTCAATGATGTTTAAACTTATGGCCAAGAAGAAGTTTAAAACACTTGTTTGTTAACAAAAATGATTTGATCTATGGTTTGGAACAACATGCATCTATCCTTGCTTACTGAGTTCTGTATAAGTAAAGAGTCACTCTGACTGCCAGTCAGTCAGGCTGCAGGATTGGCCAGACCCTCTAGCTTGACTCACTTCTCCCTCGCAGACTCCTTATCTCCTATATGAGACCTGGCCATCGCTGGGGCTGGACCCCAGCAGGACATGCTTGTACTAGAAAACATTGCTGTGCAGCTGACATTCAAATTTAATTAAGTCCATATGTTTTTGAGTGTTAGTGGTTTTCTGATTGTTGATCATTCTTGTACAGAGACAGAGCTATGGTTTGTAGTGAAATTTAGAGCCGAGGAAATACATTATGACTTGAACTTTTATGAGTCTGAAATGAGGCAGTTTTAATGGTGCTTTCAAAAATCCTCAAAGTGCAATTTAAAAGCTGCACTGTGTGTATGGACCATTTCTCAAGGGTACATAGGAGGACCTGGAAGTGAATAATGATGTCATGATGTACTCACTGTTCTCTGGGCTCTAGAAGAACATTTTAGAAGGCTTTTTTTTTTTTTTGGCATAGCAGGAATGAATGAAAGTTTAGCATTTCAATTTTTTCCCTATTAAAAAGTGACAGTGCATGGAGATAACCTAGAACCCCTGCACAGATGTAGCCCATGGCAGTTTAGTGTCCAAGTGGGTTACATAGTAATGGGAAGAGGGACTGCCTCTGACATAATCTGATTGGCCTGCTCTTTGATCACCTGCCCCTGAGGGGGGAGCAGCCTTACCAGGCCACAGTAGATGACAATGCAGCCACTCCTGATGAGATCTGATAGACTAAGATCAGAAGGAAGGAGAGGAGGACCTCCCCAATCAGTGGACTTGGGGAGGGGCATGAGTGAAGAAGGAGGAGGGAGGGTGGGACTGGGAGGGGAGGAGGGAGGAGTTCATAGGGGGATACAAAGTGAATAAAGTGTAATTTTAAAAAAGTAAAAAAGTGACAGTGGCTTAAAAGACGCCCCTCCACAGCTGCCTGGTGTCTCCTGTCTCCACAGCTGCCTGGTGTCTCGTGTTTCCACAGCTGCCTGGTGTCTCGTGTTTCCACACAAGCACCCTGTGGTTCAGAGAACACCTGTTGGAGTATTTGAATGTGCTTGAAAGTTAGTGCTTGTCATTTATCTTTTGAGAATTTGCCTGATTATTTCATGTCCTCTATGCATGTTGATGAGCAGAAGTGCAGTGTTTGTGGTTTACACCAATTCTCAATTATTGGATTTTGGGAATGAATAGAAAAAATATTTTCAGGAAAACACAAATATAAAATAGTAAAACATATATATATATATATATATATATATATATGTTGGGCGTAGGAAAAATACTGATGAGAAGCCCCCGAAAGGCCTAAAGCAAATGGAAGACACTTACGATTATCTTCATAAACTGAAGAAGACTGAATTTCACAAGCTCTTTCTCACAAGGGGATGTGGGGACAAATAAATGATGAGTGCATAATTACATATTTTTAAAGCGTTCATCATCTGAAGGGACATTAGGCGGGCTTGCTGTTGGGAAAACTGATAGAGATAGTGATCAAGTGGCTTGCCCCAAGCCATTAATAACCGAAAGACAGAGCCAAATGCTTTCTTCCAAAACTCTTTTAGAATACAGAATTAAAATTGCTTGGAAACCATGTACATTTTCTCTTGATGGTGGGGAAAATTGTTTAATCTGGAAAGTGGTTGTTTATCAGATATACAAAAGTTACATTAAAACCCTTGGACTGTAGGTTAAGGACCTTTGCTCAGATAGTGGTCACTTTTCAAACTCATAACAACTTTCTGTCAAGCTTTAGGGACCAGCAGCTCTTAAAAGAAGAAAGAGAAGGAGAAGTAAGTAGAGGACTAAATTCAAGAATTTTGTATGGGTTGTTTGAAAGTCATTCGAAAAATAAATTCTGAAGGACCCTCTAACACTAATGAAGGACCTAATCTCATTTAGTTATTATACAATATTGGCAGCACAAACCTAGAGTAAGAACAGAAAGCTCCTATGGTGGAGATGCTTCAGTGCCGATGTTCCTGATTACAGGGCAAAGGGCCGTCAGTAGCTTTGGATAAAATTATAGTGAGTTGAGAAAAATAAAGTCAAGTTACTTCTTCATAAAAACAACATTAGCATGGGGCTGGCAAAGTGGCTTAGCAGTTCAGGGCACTTGCTGCTCTTACAAGGGACTCAGGGACCCAGGGGACCCAGGGGACCCAGGTTCAGTACTAAGAAGTCCATGGCAGTTCACTGCCAAATAAGAATACATTTCTGAAGGATCCAACACTCTCTTCTTGCCCCAAAGGAACCAAAGTGAACAGAAAGTCACTAACCTAAAAGAAAAACAAATAAATCTTTTGAAAATCTAATCTCAGGAGCCAAGATGGCGGCACCGGGAGAACACCGTGTCTGAGAAGCAGGACAACACACTCCGAGCAGCGACCAGGAGACTGAACTCTGGGCCCTAAAAGAACAGCGATCGATCGTGTTTACCAGGTGAGGGGAGGCTCCCACGGCGTGGGAATCGGTCGGGTCCACTCTTGGCTGCCCAGCCAGAACCCGGAAGAGAACCCGGCTAACGCAGGCTTTGGGTCTCCTGGCTGGTGCTGCAAGCCTGCTTGTCCCGATCAGTTTCCCAAGCTGATCGGTGGGCACATGGGTGCCTGAGGCTGGGAGTCCCAGTCGCAAAAAAACCCAACGGGGAAGGAAAGTTGCCAGACTGGTCACCGATCACCCAGTCTTTCCCTGGAAGGTCTCTCCGACCTCGGCAGGTACCTGCCGCCATCACAATTGAGCTCCTGCCGCGCACGGATCTCAGCTGCATGCCCAGCTCAAAATCCCTACTCCCTCTTCGGAGGAGGCAGGAAGCATCCAGCAGAATCTGCCACAGACCACATTGTCTGTACCCCAACCCGAGATCGGGGCTAAGAAAACCCAATCCTTTCGGGCACTCCCCCAAACGCCGCCATCATCCTGCCGCAGCAGAGCAGAAGGATAAAGAGGCTCACAGCGGCTTCACAGTGCCGGAACTCCAGTGCTGCCAGCCGTTCCTAGCAAACAAACTACAGCTCAGGATCTGGGACTGTGGTCATTCTACATGTCCTGAGATTATTCTGGGTCCAGCGCAATAAGTTCTAGCAGCAAGTTCTATCACCAGCGCCCCCCCCCCCCAGAGAAATGCCACCAGCTCAGGATCCGACTGAGAAGCCCCAACCCCTGCTGGCACTCCCCTGAGAGCACCTCCATAAGCTTGACCTAGCAGAGGAGAAGGTCAGAGGGGAAGGACAGAGAGGCAACCTGCCAAGGACACAACACCCTCTCTCCAGCGGCCCCTAGCAGAGAAACCCAAGCTCTGGATCTGAAGACACTCAACCCTACCCGGTACTCTCTTGGGATCAGCAAACATAGATTCTACCGCTAGGCTGCTTCTGGCAGAGAGATCTGGGCCCAGGATCTGGGATTGAGTACACTCACCCTAACTCTTTCCCGCGCCACCCAAGGACCAGTCAACATAACCCCTCCTGGCAGAGGGAAAGGACAAAGAGGCAGCACACAGGAAAGGTGGGCACCGAGTTCTGTGGCCACAGTGTCACAGAGCTGACTGATAGCCTACCCGTGCACTTCCACAGCAGGACCAAAACAGAGAGTAGTGAGCAAGGGGAACCTCTGTGCATTCCAACTGGTCCTGCAAGAGAGTGAGTGAGCCTTCTAGGGAGAGATTGCCCCAGACCCAAGGCCTCTCAACAGAAGCAACCAGACGAGATCCCTGCCACCCACACTCCTAGTGTGGGCATCAGAGGGATTCTTGGGATAGCGACCCCAACACTGAAGCCTCTGCCTTGTGGGTCCACCAGGGTAATCCAGGCAGACAATCCCTGGATCTCAGTCAGAACTGTGTAATAGTGGCTTGCAGGCCACTGCAATAATCAGAGAATTCGCGCATGCACACTGCGCCCGCTAAAAGTGCACGCGAATAGCGCCAGCGTCACATTCTTTACTTAGGCAAAACTGAAAACAAAGTGCACACTCCCAAAGCAGTGAACCTCTCTCATCTTCCTGAAAAAACAGTCCAGAAAACAGAAAGAGAGGATCATAGCCCAAACTACAATCTCGAGGAACAACCAGTGAGGATTATAAATAACCAGATGGCTAGAGGCAGACGTAAGAACACTCCCAACAAAAATCAGGACACAATGACCTCACCAGCCACCCCACAAAACAATGGACACTTCAATTCACTAGATATACAAGAAAACGACCTCAAAACTATGTTTCTCCAGCTACTAGAGGCCCATAGAGATGAAATGAACAAAGCCCTCAGAGAAATAACCAAAGAAATCGAGACTAACCAAGAGGAAACAAATCGTGCTCTCAGCGAAATGACCACGAAAATTGAGGCAAACAGAGAAGAAATGCACAAAGCTCTCAAAGAAATGTCCACACAAATGAAGGCAAATAAAGAAGAAATAAACAAAGCTCTCATAGAAATACAGGCAATTATACCCAAAGAAGTAGAGGCACAATTAGTGATACATAGAGAGGAAACAGACAAAAACATAGAAGCTATCATTGAAAAGCAGGAGTCCACATTCAAACAGATGAAGGAAATGGTGCAAGACATGAAAACAGAATTAGAATCAATAAAGAAAACACAAATAGAGAAAAACCAGGAGCTGGAGAACATAGAGAAAAGATCAGGCACTACAAAGGTAAGCATCACCAACAGAATACAAGAGATGGAAGAAAGAGTCTCAGGAGCCGAAGATACACTTGCGGAAATTGACACGTCTCTCAAAGAAAAAATAAAATCAGAAAAGTTCCAAACACAAAACATCCAAGAAATCAAGGACACCATGAAAAGACAAAACCTAAGAATAATAGGAGTAGAAGAAAAAGAAGACATCAGGCTCAAAGGTCCGGAAAATATTTTCAAGAAAATTATAGAAGAAAACTTTCCCAACTTAAAGAAGGAGATGGCCATAAACATACAAGAGGCCTACAGAACACCAAGTAGACTAGACCAGAAAAGAAATTCTTCACGTCACATCATAGTCAAAACACTGAACCTACAAAACAAAGAAAAAATTCTAAAAGCAGCAAGGGGAAAAGGCCAAGTAACATATGAAGGTAGACCTATCAGAATCACACCAGATTTCTCAACAGAAACTATGAAAGCCAGAAGGGCCTGGACAGAAATCATACAGTCCTTAAGGGACCACAGATTCCAACCCAGACTACTCTACCCAGCAAAACTTTCAATCAACATAGACGGAGAATTCAAGATATTCCAAGACAAAACCAAATTTAAACAATATCTACATAGTAACCCAGCTCTACAGAAGTTACTAGAAGGGAAACTCCAAACCAAAGAAAACAACTACATCGAAGGAAACAGAGGAAATAGATAACTACACAACAAAAAAACCAAAAGAAGACAAGCAATGAAACTCAGTGACACCACCAACACCACATCTAAAGTAAGTAACAATTGTTGGTCACTAGTTTCTATCAACATCAACGGACTCAACTCCCCAATTAAAAGACACAGACTAACAGAATGGTTGCGGAAACAGGATCCATCATTCTGTTGCATCCAAGAAACACACCTATGCAACAAAGATAAACACTACCTCAGAGTAAAGGGCTGGAAAACTGTCTTTCAAGCAAATGGTTCCAGAAAACAAGCGGGAGTAGCCATCCTAATATCTAATAAAATAGACTTTCAACCCAAGTTAATCAAAAAAGATAAGGATGGCCACTATATTCTCATCAAAGGAAAAATCCACCAAGAGGACATCACAATTTTGAATATCTATGCCCCAAATACAAGAGCACCTACATTCGTAAATGAAACAATATTAAAGCTTAAATCACACATTGATCCTAAAACCCTAATAGTGGGAGACTTCAACACTCCACTCTCACCAAGGGACAGATCAACTAGACAGAAAACAAATAGGGAAATAAAAACACTTACAGAGACCCTAAATCAAATGGACCTAATAGACGTCTACAGATCTTTTCATCCAAACTCAAAAGAGTATACCTTCTTTTCAGCACCACATGGAACCTTCTCCAAAATAGACCATATAGTTGGTCATAAAGCAAGCCTCAACAGATACAAAAAGATTGAAATAATCCCTTGTATTCTATCTGACCACCATGGACTTAAGCTGGACCTCAACAACAACAGAAATAACAAACTGCCTACACGTACATGGAAACTGAACAACCTGTTACTCAACGACAGCTGGGTTAAGGAAGAAATAAAGAAAGAAATTAAAGACTTCCTAGAATTCAATGAAAATGAAGGCACAACATACCCAAATTTATGGGACACACTGAAAGCAGTGCTCAGGGGAAAATTTATAGCACTAAGTGCCTGCAAGAAGAAATTCGCAACAGCACATACAAACAACTTAATGGCCCAACTGAAAACCCTAGAAAAAAAAGAAGCAGATACACCCAAGAGGAGCAGAAGGCTGGAAATAATCAAACTCAGGGCTGAAATCAATCAATTAGAAACAAATAAAACTATTCAAAGAATCAATGAAACAAAAAGCTGGTTCTTTGAGAAAATCAACAAGATAGACAAACCCTTAGCCAAACTAACTAAAAAGCAGAGAGAATCTATCCAAATCAACAAAATCAGAGATGAAAAGGGTGACATAACTACAGACACTGAGGAAATTCAAACAATCATTAGGTCATACTACAAAAGGCTATATGCCACAAAATTTGAAAACCTAAATGAAATGGACAATTTTCTTGATAGATTCCATCTTCCAACATTAAGTCAAGATCAGGTAGAAAGACTGAACAGCCCTATATCCCCCAAGGAAATTGAAGCAGTCATTCACAGTCTCCCCTCCAAAAAAAGCCCTGGGCCAGATGGTTTCAGCGTGGAATTCTACAAGACCTTCAAAGAAGTGCTCACACCAATTCTCCTCAAACTATTCCACAAAATAGAAACAGAAGGTACATTACCAAACTCATTCTATGAAGCAACACTCACCCTGATACCTAAACCACACAAAGACCCAACAAAAAAGAGAACTTCAGACCTATCTCTCTTATGAACATTGACACAAAAATACTCAATAAAATACTTGCAAACCTAATCCAAAAACACATCAAAGATATCATCCACCACGACCAAGTAGGCTTCATCCCAGGCATGCAAGGGTGGTTCAACATACGGAAATCCATCAATGTAATCCACCACATAAACAAACTGAAGGAAAAAAAAACACATGATCATCTCCTTAGATGCTGAAAAAGCATTTGACAAAGTCCAACACCCATTCATGTTTAAAGTCTTGGAGAGATCAGGAATACAAGGCACATATCTAAACATAGTAAAGGCAATATACAGCAAGCCTATAGCCAACATCAAACTCAATGGAGAGAAACTTAAATCAATCCCACTGAAATCAGGGACAAGACAAGGCTGCCCACTCTCTCCCTACCTCTTCAACATAGTACTTGAAGTCCTAGCCAGAGCAATAAGACAACTAAAGGAGATCAAGGGGATACAAATCGGAAAGGAAGAGGTCAAAGTGTCACTATTCGCAGATGATATGATAGTATATATGAGCGACCCCAAAAATTCAAGCAGAGAACTCCTCCAGTTGATAAACACCTTCAGCAAAGTGGCTTGATACAAAATCAACTCAAAAAATCAGAAGCCCTCCTGTATACCAAAGACAAAAGGGCCGAGAAAGAAATTAGGGAAACAACACCCTTCACAATAGCCACTAACCACATAAAGTACCTTGGGGTGACACTAACCAAGCAAGTGAAAGACCTGTTTGAGAAAAACTTCAAGTCTCTGAAGAAATAAATTGAAGAAGATCTCAGAAGATGGAAAGATCTCCCATGCTCATGGATTGGTAGGATTATCAATGTGAAAATGGCCGTCCTGCCAAAAGCAATCTACAGATTCAATGCAATTCCCATCAAAATACCAACTCAATTCTTTACAGACCTTGAAAAAAAGATTCTCAGCTTCATATGGAGAAACAAAAAAACCCAGAATCTCCAAAACAATCCTGTACAACAACAGATCATCTGGAGTTATCTCCATCCCCAATCTCAAGTTGTACTACAAAGCAATAGTAATAAAAACTGCATGGTATTGGCATAAAAACAGAAAGGAGCATCAATGGAACTGCATAGAAGACCCAGAAATAAACCCACACACCTATGAATACTCGATATTTGACAAAGAAGCCAAAACCATTCAATGGAAAAAAGACAGCATCTTCAACAAATGGTGCTGGTCCAACTGGATGTCCACATGCAGAAAAATGAAAATAGATCTATATTTATCACCCTGCACAAAACTAAAGTCCAAGTGGATCAAAGACCTCAACATAAAACCAGATACTCTAAATCTGTTAGAAGAAAAAGTGGGGAACAGCCTAGAACTCATTGGCACAGGAGACAACTTCCTGAACAGAACACCAACAGCACAGGCTCTAAGAGCAACAATCAATAAATGGGACCTCATGAAACTGTACAGCTTCTGTAAAGCAAAGGACACTGTCATCAAAACAAAACGCCTGCCTACAGATTGGGAAAGAATCTTCACTAACCCTTTATCTGACAGAGGACTAATATCGAGTATATATAAAGAACTAAAGAAGCTGAGAAGCAGCAAACCAAGTAATCCAATTAAAAAATGGGGAACAGAGCTAAAAAGAGAATTCTCGACAGAGGAATATCCAATGGCAGAGAAACACTTAAAGAAATGCTCATCCTCATTAGCCATCAGGGAAATGCAAATCAAAACGACCCTGAGATATCACCTTACACCAATCAGAATGGCCAAGATGAAAAACTCAAGGGACAACACATGCTGGAGAGGTTGTGGAGAAAGGGGAACCCTGCTCCACTGCTGGTGGGAATGTAAACTGGTACAACCACTCTGGAAATCTATCTGGCGCTTTCTAAGACAATTAGGAATAGTGCTTCCTCAAGACCCAGCCATACCACTGCTAGGTATATACCCAAAGTTTGCTCAAGTACACAAAAGGGATATTTGCTCAACCATGTTTATAGCAGCTTTATTTGTAATAGCCAGAACCTGGAAACAACCCAGATGTCCATCAACGGAGGAATGGGTACAGAAATTGTGGTATTTTTACACAATGGAATACTACTCAGCAATCAAAAAGGAGGAAATCATGAAATTTGCAGGCAAATGGTGGAATCTAGAAAAGATCATCTTGAGTGAAATATCCCAGAAGGAGAAAGACAACCACGGTATATGCTCACTTATATAGACCTATAAGATATAATAAACATAATGAAATCTATACACCTAAAAAAGATAATCAAGAGAGCGGACATGGGGTAAGATTATCAATCCTCGTTTTGAAAGACAGATGGGATATGCATTGAACATTGACAGGAGTCTACTGAGCGCATTGGAAAGACTCTAACTAGCGGTGTTTTCAAAGCAAAGATTCGTGACCAAACCTTTGGCAGGGTGCAGGGAATCATAAGAAAGAAGGGGAGTTAGACTGATGAGGAAAGGATAGGAGCTCCACAAGGACCAAAGATATCTAGGCACAGGGTCTTTTCTGAGACTGACATACAACCAAGGACCATGTATGAATGTAACCTAGAACCTCTGCTCAGATG
>NW_026596125.1:12211865-12244877 GCF_907164565.1 Psammomys obesus | reverse complement strand
AAAGACTCATGACCAAACCTTTGGCAGAGTACAGGGAATCATAAGAAAGAAGGGGAGTTAGTCTGATGAGGAAAGGATAGGAGCTCCACAAGGACCAAATATATCTGGGCACAGGGTCTTTTCTGAGACTGACATACAACCAAGGACCATGTATGAATGTAACCTAGAACCTCTGCTCAGATGTAGCCTGTGGTAGCTCAGTAACCAATTGGTTTCCCATAGTGAGGGGAACAAGGACTATTTCTAACAGGAACTCAATGGCTGGCTCTTTGACCTCCCCACCCCCCAAGGGAGGAGCAGTCCTGTTAGGCCACAGAGGAGAGCTTTGCAGCCAGTCCTGAGGATACCTGATAAAACAGGGTCAGATGAATGGGGAGGAGGTCCCCCCTATCAGTGGACTTGGCAAGGGGCACGGTGGAGAGGAGGGAGGGAGGGAGGGACTGGGAGGGAATGAGGGATCGGGACACGGCTGGGGTACATAGTTAATAAAATGTAACTGATAAGAAAAAAATAAAATACGAAAAAAAAAAAAAAGAAAATCTAATCTCAGGATCTGATTATGCTCTGAAATCATGTGTTTTCTCTTCTACCTTTCATTTTCTATAGTAAATAGTTATTTCTTCTTATGGATTTTGTAACATTGAGAAGCAAAGTTAGATCATATAGAGTATGTCTGTCTAAGACCTATACCTTTTCTTTGTCACTTAATAATACATGGTTTGTGGTATGTTTACACAATGGAATACTACTCAGCAATTACAAACAAGGAAATCATGAAATTTTCAGGCAAATGGTGGGAAGTAGAAAAGATCATCCTGAGTGAGGTATCCCAGAAGCAGAAAGACACACATGGTAGATACTTATAAGTGTATATTAGACAGATAATATCTGATAAACATACTAAAAACTGTAAGGAGGACCCTAGGCAAGAGGCTTAATCCTCATTCAGAAAGGTAAATGCAATAGATATTGGAAGTTGGAGAAGACAGGGAACAGAACAGGAGCCTGCCACAGAGTGCTTCTGAAAGACTCTATCCAGCAGGGGATCAAAGCAGGTCCTGAGACTCATAGCCAAACTTTGGGCAGAGTGCAGGGAATCTTAAGAAAGAAGGGGGAGATAGAAAGACATGGAAGGGACAGGAGTTCCACGAGGAGAGCAACAGAACTAAAAAGTCAGGCCACAGAGGTCTTTTTTGAGACTCTGATACTCCAACCAAGGGCCATTCATGGAGATAACCTAGAACCCCCTCAGCTCAGTGTCCAAGTGGGCTCTCCAGCAATGGGAACAGGGACTGTCTCTGGCATGAACTCAGTGGCTAGCTCTTTGTTCACCTCCCTCTGAGAGGAAGCAGCCTTATTAGTTCACAGAGGGAGACAATGCAGCCAATCCTGATGAGACCTGATAGACTAGGGTCAGATGGAAGGGGAAGGGGAGGAGGACTTCCCCTATCAGTGAACTTGGGGAGGGGCATGGAAGGACTAAAGGGAGGGAGGGTAGGGTTGGGAGGATATGAGGAAGGGAACTACAGCTGGGATACAAAGTGAATAAACTACAATAAATAAATAAATAAATAAATAAATAAATAAATAAATAAATAAATAAATTTAAAAAAGTCTGCACTGACATTGAGAAAAAATAATACATGGTTATTGATGGGGCCTGCTCCTTTTGGGTAGCATAACTGTAGCCATTTCTGTTTCAGGCCTAATAGCCACATCATTTAACCTTGTTGCTGATATAGAAAAAAAGAATCTATGTACAAGGTCAGGTTGACCAAAAACTATGTTTATGTTCAGCATACTCTGTGGCCTTGTTGTTCCCAGAAATTGCACAAAAATAAGTGTGCTCGTTCTAACCACAAACTTTAATTGGGACCAATCAAATTAAAGGTCAGCTAGAGCTGCTTGTTTAGATAGAAAAAAATTATACTTGAGTCAGACATGACTACTCTGTTCCACTGTACTCCCATCTTCCCTCCTCCATATCAGCTGTGTTTTTCGCCTTTTTATATTTTTAATTTATTATAATTTTTCACAAAGAGTCGGCCACATGTCAGAGACATCCTCTCTTCCCCCTACTAGGGTACCCATTTGGACACTGAGCTGCCATGGGCTACATCTGTGCAAGGGTTCTACGTTATATCCATGAATGGTCCTTGGTTGGAGTATCAGTCTCAGAAAAGCCCCCTGGGCCCAGATTTCTTGCTTCTATTGCTCTTAAAGCAGATGCTGAGACTCATAGCCAAACTTTGGGCAGAGTGCAGGGAATCTTATGAAAGAAGGGGGAGATAGAAAGACTTGGAGGGAACAGGAGCTCCACAAGGAGATAAACAAACAAAAAAAATCTGTGTTTTTTACCCTTTGAAGATACAATATAGCCTCCCCTTGGTGTCACTGTTCAGATCCCAAACTGACTGCTCTTCTGAGCTCAGAATATAAAGCTTTTAGTTTAAGCTTCTGTAACTGAAATGAGTTTTCTTGGCTTCCACCCTGAACCCAACAGTTATATTGGACATCATACTGACTTTTTTTTAACTTCAGGTTCCTTATCTGTGAAATTAGAATGATAAAGACATATACTTATGAGGCTCTTTTGATGATGAAATACAAAAAGAGCCAAACTCATTAATGATTAGCTAATAATTTTACTCCTTTATTATATATATTTATACCATAAAGAACATGCAAATTGTTAATATTTATTTATTTACATTGTGTATGGGGACATACATGTGCCGTTTGGAGGGCTGTTTAAATCCAAAGTTGAAAACGAACACATGAGAAGGCACATGATCTTGCTCATCAGAAAACAGACACATGAGAGAGCTGGAAGCCTGGAAAACAGTCTTCCCTGGTCTCTGAGAAGCAGGAGCCTACTGACAGGGAGACAATGCTTTTGCACCGTTACTCTTTGTAAGCTGCACATCATTTTGCTGGTCTTTGTCTTTCTACACTTGATTTTTTGGAGAGCAGAGAACTTCTCTTGGCAATCTAACTGCAGCTGACTCATTCTGATTCGGTAGAGCGTTGCTGTCCTAATAGACTGTGCTGATTCGTGTTGCTGTTGGGTGTTGGAGTTTGCACTGGGACTGCTGGTGTCCTGACAGGGAAAAGAGGACTCGTCTCAAGGAACTACGTCTAAAGAGTCCACAACCCTCTTTTCCTAATTACCTTCTTTCTCCCCTATCTCTGGTCAGTGCATTGGAAGGGAGGTAGAAACATTTAAGAACCCTACAAAAATTAGGTTTGTTGAAAATTCTAAGCCTTCAATAGGGCAGAGGATAACTTGTAGAAATCTGTTCTCTCTTACCGTGTTGGTCCTATGGATCAAACTCAGGTCATCTGGCTTGGTAGCAAGCCCTGTGACCTAATGCATTATCTCACTAGGCCAGAACATTGCAGTTCTTTAGTGGCAAAATTATTTGGAAATCCCAGGTAGATACCAAAAATGTTATTATTTTTTATTTTAGTGTCCTAAATTAATTTGGTAACCTAAATAAATATCAAAGAGTTATTTTAGTATAGTATGTAAAAAGCAAAAGAGGATAAAAATGAGAGAACAGAATTGAAAAATAAGATTTAAAAAAATGATATTCTGTTGTTGTTGTTTTTTTTTTTTTCTGAGCACGTCTCTCTTTGCTTAGAGGTGAAGAGGTAAGTGGAACTATGCAGGCAGTTTTAGCTGCTCCAGGCTTTTGGTTTCATTTACTCAGTACTAATTTCTCTCACATGCAGAAATGCCAGTTTTATGAAAACAGAGGTCCAGCCTGTTTCATCGTGAGCACAAGAACTACGTACAGATGGATTTGTTCTATACAGTGAATGAAGAGTGAGAGACTCCAATGAGGCACCAAGCATCTTCAGCATGCATGTGTTAATCTTTTAGTCCCCCACCCCCGGCCTTCTACCAACTTCTGCTGGAACCCATTAGATAAAGAGCCTCTAATAGCGAAAGAGTTTCCAAGGGTCATCCCACCCCTGTGGAAGGAAGGCTTGCTGACAGGCTGCCACACATCTATAAGAACAGGGATCACCACTGTCTCCACCCACCCAGTCTTCTCTCAGGAGAATTTTAGCTTCCAGGAGGACTAAACGTGATAATTTATCACCTCCAGGTAACATGCTACAACTGCCTTTTTTTTTTTTTTTTTTTTTTTTTTTTTAATCTCAGGTTACTTCCAGCTGTGACATTAAAAGATGTCTGCTTTTACTCAAGTGGAGACAAGAGGTTCACCCTGGGTGAATATGTAAGTATTGTATGAGATAGAATGATGACCTGCACTTTAAAACAACTTGTATTTATTGAAAAAGAATAGCACTGTGCTCGTTTCAAGGACTAAACTGCTTCTTAATGAAAAGTGTGCTGCGTAGGCAGAAGGAGGCATCTTTTGTTACCTTGGAGGAGAACATGCTGTGCCTTGAGAAAATACTCACTGGGGCAAGGGGTGTCATCTTGATTCTCGTTAACCAAACAAACACTACGAAAGGCCAGTGAATGCTGCAGGTGTACTACAGTGTGTAGGTTTGCGTGGATGCTCCAGGCACTTATCTGTGGGGATTTTATACTCATGGGAGACACTGCCTTCTCTCTCTCTCTCTCTCTCTCTCTTAATCTAATTGAAACTTATTTGAAATCAGTACAGAAAAAAGATACTGCATACTGTTCTTCTAGTATTCACAGTAGACAAATTATGAGTTCAGCCTACCTACTCATGGTGGATAAAGAGAATGTGGTCTATTTACACAATGATCACCATTTGCTCATAAAGCCAGAAACCATGTCAGTTTTAGGAAAACACGGCTACTTTTCATGAAGTCCGGGGAGGGACACCAGGATGCTCTTTGTGCCAGGCATGTGCTAGCACCTCAGCTGCACTCCGGTTCTTGTTGGTTAAGAGCGAGAAAGGGAGGAAGAAAAATCAGCAGAACTGGATATTATCACATTAGACAGAATGAGTGAGATCCATTAAGATAAGTAACACATGCTTCTTCTCCTGTGTACAAACTCAGAAAACAGACGGGAAAAGCAAAGGGACAATTGGGGCATCCACAGAGGACCATGGGAGGCAGAAGGAAGACCATGATGGGGATAAGTAGGGCTAATATAAAGTACATTATACATGTGTGATAATGCCACAGTAAAATCTATTGTTTTGTACAGTTAATATTTATTAATTAAAAAAAAACCAAACTTTTACAAGTAAAACGTCTTCATGCTAAGGACTTCGTAGAGGACTAAGTAAAGAGGGTATTTTCAAGCACTTAATCCCAAATTGACACAACACTGAGCCTTGTAGTCATTCATGACTACAGAGTTGAGGGTTTCCACTACTGCTGTTTGTGCATGTGAACAGAAGAATGACACAGAGACCTAGGAGAAAACAGTAATTTTTATTTTGTCTATTTAGTATGCATCAGAAGACATAAATTGTGGGGGTTTATTTGGTAAATGCTATTTTTTTCTTATAAAAAATGACTTAAATTTCAAGTTGTTATTGAAATTTACAAAATCCCTTATTCATAAGCCTCTTATTGCCAGATCTTAAAAGCAAACTGTTAAGCCAGTAGGCATAAAGAGTAAAAATTTCAAAATAATTTTTTTAGTGGAGAAAGACACACATGAACACAGGTCGGGAGTGACTCTCTTTGCCAGTCATTCATTGATAAACATGTCGTTGATGATGGCTCATGCACACGGCAGTCCTTCCTCACGGGGGGTACAGAAAGGTCAGTACTTCTCCCTCACCCTTCAGTGTGTGGTTTCTGTCGCCTAAACAACATGATCCCTCATACAGACAGTGTTATTTCCATCACATAGTTTTAATTTGTACTACCTCTACAGATCAAATTTAATAATTCCCTCCTTTATATATGTTATTTATAAGTTAATGTTTGGTTGGAGCCTGCACAAGCTGGGAAACCCCATTGGTCCTCTTTCTCTGCAACAAAGGACCAACACCAAACACTCAGTTCTGCAGCTCTAATATGACCAGCCCACCCACGTGCCAGCCCAGGTGCCCAGCTTCTGATTACACTTAGCCACTGTTCAAGCTCCTGGCCGACGACCCATCATCACCCCAAGCTGAGAACTGTAAAGCTTCCCTGCTTAATCCAGTGACATCCTGGCCCTGATCTTTGCGATCAGTGAACCACTTCCCCCAACTCCAGCAATAAACCTGCATTTATTTCCCTTTACTCTGGTCTGATCTCACCTACATTTGCATCACTGAGAAAGAGGGAGAAAATACCTAATGTTAATAATTTCTTTTTTTTCTCTTTTTTTGTTGCATTTTTAAAAATGTTTATTAATTACAATTTATTCACTTTGTACCTCCCTGTAGCTCCTTCTCTCCTCCCCTTCCAATCCCACCCTCCTTACTAATCCCATACTCCCTCCCCCTTCTTCACCCATGCTCCTCCCCTAATCCACTGATAGGGGAGATCCCTATCCTTCCCTGCCTTTTGATCTTAGTCTATCGGGTCTCATCAGGATTGGTTGCATTGTCTTCCTCTGTGTCCTGGTAAGGCTGCTCCCCTCTTAGGGGGAGGTGATCAAAGAGCAGGCCAATCAGTTCATGTCAGAGACAGTTCCTGTTCTCAGTACTATGGAACCCACTTGGACACTGAACTGCCATGAGGTACATCTGTGCAGGGATTCTTGGTCATCTCCATGCATGGTCCTTGGTTGGAGTATTACTCTCAGAGAAGACCCCTGTGCCTAGATTTTTTGGCTCTCTTGCTCTCCTTATGGAGCTCCTGTCCTCTCCATGTCTTACTATTTTCCACTTCTTTCATAAGATTCCCTGCACTCTGCCCAAAGATTAGCCATAAGTTTCAGCATCTGTTTTGATACTCTGCAGGGTAAAGCCTTTGTGGCAGGCTCCTATAATTATTTCTTAAAATGGCTTCAGCTTTTAGTGTTTATCAAGCCCACATTCTTCTATACTTAAGTAGATGTGGTTCATAGGTCATTTTAAAATTATCATTTAAACTAAATCATGAGGCAGATTGGTATCTATTTCTAAAAAGTTATTTGGTCACACATGGATTTGGAGATTCTTTTCATAAGATTTAATTTCCATACCATACTCTGAGGAATGTGCAAGAACAAACAGGTTTGGCCCATTCTTGTGAGCTTTTGCAGTCTTCTGGTACATCTTGGCATCATATTTCATTGAAGAGCTGTGAATCAACAGCAGAGTCTCTCTAAATCTCAAAGCTCTTAAAATACTTTCAGTGACAAGAGGAAGTGCTCTGCCTGGGCCAGACGGGTCGCATTGATGTTAAAGGAGTCGTGTGTTTCCAGGCTCTCTCTCTCAACTCACTTGCCTTTTGTACATTGTACCATAAAGATGAAAACTCTCAAAGATAGGTTCAGTTCTTTTTAAGTACCAACTAATTGCAAGGAAGAAGACACTAGCAAAAAGAAATGTTGCTAAAAAGCGCAAAGCCATTTAATAATGCTTTAAATATTTTAAGAAAGGTTAAGAACAGTGAGCTTTAGAAATATGTTTCAGGTACCTAAGCATCAGTAAGAAGTGACATTCAGGAATCTTTTCTTGTCCCTCGATTCAGGATAGTATTTAATGAGTGCTTACTATGTGACAAGCTGTATGTCAGGCACTTTCAGAAGTAATGTCATTTAGCCTCTGAGACAATTCTGTAAGGCAAAATGTACAACTCTTTTATCTTCTGCTTTTCTTCATTAATCCTGCTAAAGTCTGAATAAGGTGAGTGCTGCTACCACTGAATTTTATGACACCAGACTTATGGTCCCCAAATGACCCTTCCTGGCACATCTTGCCCAAATTCGATGGCCCCTTCTCAGTATCTAGAAGAAGGTACTCCAGAGGAACATGTGCTCCACAGGGGCTGTGCTGCAGAGGAGAACTCATCGCATCATTGACCCACAATTTGTCCTTTGCCTGCCCTCTCTGAATTGGGTGACTAGATCACAGTTTATGTCTTTCAATTACTTTTTTATGGAATTTGTTTTGTTTTTTTTTTATGAATTGGATTATCACAAACACTCACATTTAATACTTTTAAGGAATCTGCTAAGTGATGCCTGGAAACTATTTGAGAAGCTGAGACAAGGGGATTGCAAGTTATAAGCCTGCTTAGGTTATAGAACAAGTTCAAAGCCAACCTGGGCAACTTAGTAAGAATCTGTCTCAAAATAAACAGTGGGAATGAACCAGGGATGTGGCTCAGTGATATAGTTCTTGCCTCTCAAACATGAGGCCCTGGGTTCAACATCCAAAATGAAAACAAAACAAAAAGCCTACTAACTAATTTTTCACAGTGATAGAGCCTTTCAACTCTTATCAGCAAGGTATGCAAGTGGCAGTTAGGATTAGAGGGTGGAGGAAGAGGAGAGTTCCCAGGTATGAGCAGGGGTTTCAGATGTTGAAGGAACAGTGCCAAAGAAAAGAGCACCAAGGCTGTCTTATTTGCAAGACTGGGAGCAGAAGGGAGAGCAAGGAGGAGTGAACACTAAAAGTTACAGCAATCAGATCTGAAGAAAATGTTCAACTCTCTCTACCTCGATGCTTGACTGAAAACTGATTGAGACTGAACTTGGGAAAAGTAGTATGTGGTCTGTGAGGCTGCATTTAGCAGCTTCAGGAAGGATAAAAGTCCCACTGAGTACTTAATAACACCATTTATCCCCAGCTGAGAAATGAGTACCTTGGTCATTGTGATGTTACGATGGTAGGTTCTGCTTCTAGGAAGCCTGATTTTTAATTTAGACAGGGCTATACTAATTCTATAACTGGGAGAGAATCCATAGGATCTCATTTCATCAAGCCAACTTGTAAGTACCAAAAACTCAATGTAAATTTAATTTAATACCCATTGAGTTGGAGCATTCACGATGCTATGGGCAATTTTAGGGCAATGGGTACATGAGCACGGGGAATTTAGACAATAGTTTTGATGGCTAGGGTCATACTGCTCACTTCATCAATTTTATGTTAATGAATTTATATAAAATTAGAAGGAATGGCCTGTTTCAAACAGGTGGGATGCTTATACAGAAGGGTGACTTGGAAATCATTAGTCATTACAGCCCCTCAGCAGAACCTTCCAGGATTAACTTGAATGGCCTGGCGTGGTCCTCATTCAGTTTATTCAATGCATGTAAGAAAAAGGTGTCATTGAGGTGTATCTGAGTCTAAGCTCTATGGTTATGTATGGCGTGGGGTTGTTTTTGCAAAAGAGCATGTCTGTGATTGTGTAGATGCTTCCTGAGCACAGGAAATCAGGATTCTTTAGTTTAGGGTTTAGGAGCTAAGTTGATCTGGACTATATGAAATTGTCAAGATGGATCTATGCTTTCAAGAATCCACTTGTTTGTGTGCTGCTGAGCTGGGTTGGACACAGACCAATTTGAATGGGATTTAGGGGGCAGAGTGAAGCGACAGCCTAGAGCTCTTCAGGCCACCATCCCATGGAGGCAGACTCCTGTTTATTCTCACTCTGCTCCACTAATCCGCCAACAATCACTTCTGATGGTGAAACCCGCTGATCAACAGTGACCTCTGCTCTGCCCCTTGATCCTTTGCACTGAAAGCACAGAGGTAGTTGTCATGAAAAACCAATTACCTTCCATAAATGCCTAACTCAGCACATTCGGAAACCTGCTCCAGCTGCTGGATGTGCTATGAACAGATTTTTAAGTCTGGGTGGAAGTCGAGGCTTAGGGAATGACATGCATTGGGATACCAAATTGCTTCTTTTGCTGAAGTCTTTGCTCATTAGGGTTGCCAAATATTTTCAAAAGCAGAAATAAAAGGTGTAATATTGATATCTTTGTAAATAAAAGAATGCAAACCTTCCTTCCTCTTTTTCCACTTTTTCCAAGTTTTTACTCTTGTTGGGAATGAAGATGTACAGTGGAAGACAGTATTAAGTATGAGATTCATGCATTAAAATTGAATTCCATTTCTTAGGGATAAAATACTATTCTACAATTTACTTTTCATTGCTCTTCCTCAGTTTGACTGAACACTTAAATGAATGGGTTAAACATATTCTATCTTTTATTTTGTTTTGTGTTGATATAATTAATCCATTAAACGTTAAAATACCTGATATCAGATGCAGATATCAGATGCAAAATACCTTTATTTTTAGGCAGTTTAGTAGTAGAGTTAAATCTGTTTCACTCAAAATAGTGTAGAAAATCATTTCCCTAAAAACACATAGAAGAGTGGATTTAGAAGAGTGAGTGTTACTGAGTTAAGATATATGGGTTCTAAAGGAGATGGTTAGACTAGATTTAAAGATAAATGGTAATTAGAACTGAGTGTAATTAAAGGTGTTTATGAGAACTTATTAAGAGACAAGCCATTTCTAAAAGTTATTTTAATTATTTTATGAGAAAAGTAGCACTAACATTTTCATAAAACAAACAGAGAAACAGAGGCATAGAATGCTAACGTGTCCTATGCAAGGGCATGTGACTAACAGATGGCAGAATCAGGATGCCAATCCTAGCAGTCTACAGGGAAATTAGGATGACAGAGCATCATAACAGTCTACAAGAGCTAGCAAGGATAGTCTTTACTTGATAGGTAATGAGGATATTTAGAGGAGAGCTGAGGCTGTGTTTAGGATGGACTACATTAAAGAGCAAGACTCATACAAAAATATTTGATTACAGCCTGCATGGCTGGCTAGGAAGTAGAGTAGGGATCAAAAGAGGTACGAAGAGGAAGCTAACAATAATAATCCTGTTTATAGAGAATTGTGACAGAGGCAGGACGCTGCAGATCTTCATAGATACAAATAGAACAGAGATCCTTTACCTTCTCAGAAATCAAAAGCTCAGTTGCATTTTTGCCTCTATTTTGGTGAGTGAAATTACAGATGAGAGGTAGGCACAAGGCACCAGGTACAACCTGGCATCCTATTGGGTTGGATACCATTTTTTTTTTTGTGTGTGTGTGTGGTGTATTATTCCTGTCATTGTCTGCAGGACTCTAGCAAAGAGAAAATCTTACCGGCACTGACATAATAAAAAAAAATGCTAACACAGAGAAATAGTTCTTTTTAGTCACTAGATTTAAGGGTAGAGAGCCACCTTAAGCCAAGTGTTGGCAAAAGTGTGTTACAAAGCTCATCAGTTACTATATGGAGTTTTGTTGCGAGCAATTACAAATAATGCTGACTGTTCTTGAATAACAAATTAAACAAGAACATGAGTAGTAGATAGTGGGAAGCAGAGTGACAATATAATTTATTTCTTAATTTGAGTAGACAAGTATGGTGTCATCTAACATCTAATGGCTTGGTTTCTTGTTTGATTAAATAAATAAATAAATAAATAAATAAATAAATAAATAAATAAATAAATAAATAAATAAATAAGTTATCTCATTAGAGCAACAGTTTTATAACAATAACAAAAATGTTGTTCTTAGCCAACTATGCATGCTCCCCAAAAGTGCCAGGAAAGAGGTTTATTAATCTCAAAGAAACTGAAGGTAAACCTTGCAGGCTTCCTGCTGTAGAAAACCTGTGTGGTCCCAGTGTAAGGAACTATGTCGCTCTTTCTGGAGGGGCCGGCAGTGGTTGCAAAGGCTTTTTGTTTTCCCTGATCCTAGTAATAGCGAAGCTGTTCCGAAGCATATGGTTGTTTACCAGCAACAAATGTGTACATTAAACTCTCATCTAGACTGCAGGAGGGGAGTTAAATACACTGCTCCCTATTTCAGATGCTTTGCACCCCACAGTCCACAAAAGGTGAGGGGAAATCCCAGTCAATCTGTGATGCTATATTAAAGCCTCAGAAGTTCCATTGTTTATATTTGCTAAGAGAGATCTTTATTCTCAGAAGTGTTACCTTGCTCCCCAGTAGCAGCCTCATTAGTAGTAACAGTGGGAGATGCAGAGAAAAATGGTTCATTAAAGTATATTAGACTTGGATACTACTGCTGATAGACATTCATAGAAATATCCCTATTAATTACAAATCACGCTTGGTTTCTTCTGAAGATTGAATTCAACTTTGTAACCCACAGGGCATTACAGCAGAGTAAATCCCAACTTTTGGCTATATGACCCTGATAAAGATCTAGAAATGTATTCAACACATTTCTTAGGAGAACGAGAAGGATTTGATTGTGGCTCACATTTGGAAGGGGTTTCCCCATGATGGCTGGGAACAGTCGGGAGCAAGCAGAGAAGGTGTGCTGGCGAAGGGCAGGAGGCCAACTGCTCCAGGTGCATGTGTACCAGAAAACAGAGGAAACAGGAAGTACTAGGTTTGTCCCTAGTATGGCTCCCCTTCCGAATGATCCCACAACCTTCCCAAACACTGTCACCATCTGGGTGCCACATATTTCAAATATATGTGAGTTAATGGGGACACATGTCACATCCAACTATGACAAGAAAGAAGATACTATTTTTTTTTAAATAAAATAGGAAAGAACCGCTGTTGGCCATATATAGTAGGTTAATAATATGAAATCTGAGCTTACTCTATCCTATTTTGAAAGTATTTCCAAGAGGAGAAGGTGAGGAGGAGATTGTGTCTAGTCAAACTAGAGGCCCCTAGGTGATAGATTTTAAAATTGCTTTGCTTATAAGCGGCTCACTGTGGGTCAAGGCAAGGTTGCATAAAACATTCACCCTGTGTACTGCCTCATTGTTTGTGTGATTTGTGGGCATGAAAACCACAATTTTTTAGTGCTTACAAATGCCTTGCCCCAGTCTGTGGAATAAGACATTTTAGTATTTTTTTAAGTAAACAAAAGGAGTTAAGTAATTTACTAAAGTGGTTTTAGTATAAGTAATTGGTGATTTAGCCCAAACATATTTGACTATATTTTTCCGGTTCAGCTATTTGAGGAACTTAATCACTGGATTTAGTGGTTTGAACATTTCTCACGTTTAGTTTCCATCTTCTTCAGGAGATCTCTACTTTGTGTTCATTTTCTTTTTCCATGTTATTAGGGGATGGGTGCAGCTCATTTTTCCCCGTGCCTACCATCTCCCAGTGCTAACAGAGAAGCAACCACTCCTGGTTAGTATGTGCTCATATTCTATAAATGTCTCCTGAATTGGAGAGAGTTGCCATTTGATTTGTATAGTTTAAGTCATCATTACCTGAGAACCCAAGGCTGAGTGAGGTAGTCTTGTTGCTGCTCAGGCCTGTCACAAGACGGTGGCATAACCTGAGACTTGTGTCTGCTCTGGAGTAGGCACTTCCATCAGCAGGACAGCAAAATGGCCTGCCCAGGGGGAAATTATTAGCACAGTGAAAGAGCTCTTAAGCCTGTTGCTGAAGCAGGCTGGTGTAAAACATTGGTAACATTCAAGCAATAGTTGCTAAGTTTTGTTTCAGGTGGGACATTGAATGTTGGATGGCGGGTACCCAAGGATTTCAGAGAAGCACAAGTGCCTCTGCCTGAGAATAGAGAGTTTCAGGGTTGCCGGCATGGGGAAAGGTAGTGTAAGAATGAGTTAGTGAGATTAGAGAGGATAACGCTGCCAAACATTCTTGGAGAGAAGGAACAACTTCACAAATGGGTTCTACTGTATGAAAAAGAAGAGTAAAATGACTAACTAAATCTGTAAGAGATTTTCTTTGTGATAGGCAGTCTAGGGCCGTGATTCTCAACCTTCTTAATGCTGTGACCTTTAATGCAGTTCTTCAGGTTGTGGTGACCCCAACCATGAAATTATTTTTGTTGATACTTTATAACTGTAATTTTGCTACTGTTATGGATTGTAATGTAAATATCTGTGTTTTAGGGTGATCTTATGTGACCCCTATGAAAAGGATTGAATGATGTCCAAAGGGCTCCTGACACAGAGGTTGAAAGTCACTGGGCTAAGGGAAGTTATTCAGGGGTTTTCTAGTGGGAAAAATGTTCTTTTTATCTTCCATGCTACTTACCCTGACACACGGCTTCCAGGTATAAGGCAGCTGGTTTCCAGCAGCCTTAAATGAATCATCCTGGAGGAAAGGAGGTACAGTGACAGGGGTGGACGACACTTGTGGAAATAAGATATTTTACATAAATGCCCAGATCAGGGTTCTACAAGAACCCAGGATCTGCAATGTTCAGTTTGAGCCCTTCATGCACAGTCTCTGTGAATGAAGGAATAGGCTACTAGTTACAGGGTGAGGGAAGTATATTCTGTTAGTGGAAGAATTACAGAAGTGAGACTTCTCAAGGATGGTTAATCTTAGGTCAGGGAGGCTGAGAAATCCGACTATTGCTAATTTTCTAATCTTCAGTTGTGTGTCAACTGTTGTAAACATTCATTGATCAATTAATGTGAGTTTGAAATTGCAACTAGTGAATAACATTTTCTGTGGTCAAAGAGTGACCACATGAAGTTAGGAACTTTTTTACAGTATAAATTTAATTAAAATTTTTTTATATATTTTGGCCATATTCTTTTCCTTTCTCCAATTTCCCCCAGATCCTTAGTACTCCCTTACACACCCAACTTTATGTTCTTTCTCAAACAAACAAACAAAATCCCTAAATCAAAAAAAAAAGAAAAAAAACAAAACAAATAAGCAAAACCCAGACAATCAACAAAAACCCAAACCAACCACCCACCCCAAATAATTACCAAACTAATACTAAAAATAAATGAATAAATAAATAAATAACCAAATAAATAAAAAGTGCACAAAAACACATGGAGTCATTTTATGTTGACAATACTCCTAGGCATGGGCCTGTTCCAGCCTTTCTTCCCAGTATTAGGTTGTGTCTCATGCTTCTCTCCCTTACCACATCTGTCTTTTTGCTGTGGTCACCCAGTGTCTGTTTCTTCCCACTGGGAGTGAGTGAGTACCTTGAAGACTAACTCAGGACTTTTTTTTCTCTCTCTTTTTTTTTAAATTCTTTATTAATTACACTTTATTCACTTTGTATCCCTCCTGTGGTTCCCTCCCTCCTCCAGTCCCAATCCCTCCCTTCCTCCACCCTTTGCATGCATGCCCCTCCCCAACTCCACTGATAGGGGAGCTCTTCTTTTCCTTCCTTTTGATCCTAGTCAATTAGGTCTCATCAGGAGTGGCTGCATTGTTTTCTTCTGTGGCCTGGTAATGCTGCTTCCCCTTCAGGAGGAGGTAATTAAAGAGCAGGCCAATCAGTTCATGTCAGAGGCAGTCCCTGTTCCTAATACAATGAAACCTACTTGGATACTGAACTGCCATGGGCTACATCTGTGCAGGGGTCTTAGGTTATCTCCATGCATGGTTCGTGGTTGGAGAATCTGACTCAGGAAAGACCCCTGTGTTCAAATTTTTTGGTTTTGTTGTTCTCCTTGTGGAGTTCCTGTCCTCTCCATATCTGTTTCCTACTTCTTTCCTAAGATTCCCTGCACTCTGCCCAAAGGTTGCCCATAATTCTTAGCATCTGCATTGATAGTCTGCAGGGCAGAGCCTTTCAGAGGTCCTCTGTGTCAGGCTTCTGACTTGTTCCCTCTTTTATCCTTCTTCTGATGTCCATCCTCTTTGCCTTTCTGGATAGAGATTGAGCAATTTAGCAAGAGTCCTCCCTCTTAATTTGTTTCTTTAGGTGTACAGATTTTAGTAGGTTTATACTATATTATATGTCTATATGAGTGAGTATATACCATGTGCATCCCTCTGCTGCTGGGATAGCTCACTCAGGATGATCTTTTCCAGATCCCACCATTTACCTGCAAATTTCATAATTTCCTTGTTTTTTTTTATTGCTGACTTAATATTCCATTGTGTAGATGTACCACAATTTCTACATTCATTCCTCCACTGAGAGGCATCTGGGTTGTTTCCTGCTTCTGGCTATTACAAATAAAGCTGCTACAAACATGGTTGAGCAAATGTCCTTTTTGTGTACTTGAGCCTCTTTTGGATATATACCTAGGAGTGGTATGGCTGGATCTTGAGGAAGCGCTATTCCCTAGTTGTCTGAGAAAGCGCCAGATTGCTTTCCAGAGTGGTTGTAAAAGTTTACATTCTCACCAGCAGTGGAGGAGGATTCCCCTTTCTCCACAACCTCTCCAGCATGTGTTGTCCCTTGAGTTTTTGATCTTAGCCATTCTGATGGGTGTATGATGAAATCGGTACAGGAAACGATTGGGACCGACTTTAGGTCACCCAGACATTTTCTGGAAAAGACCCAGGGTTCCGTGAGCACCTAGGAGCCAGTCCAGCGCCAGAGCTGGGGACCCAGGCACCAGCAGAGTCCTGCCTGCACACCTGACTCGCAGCCCCAGATAGAACTGTGGGCCCCAGGGCACCAGAGACCGAGTTTCTCTGTCAGGTGTAAACCCACAGGGAGGGGAATGGCTGGTCTGATCTCAGAGCACTCAGCTGATACCACCACCCCGAAAAGGTCTAGGAAAAATTACCCAGTTTTGGCAGACGCCCAGGCACCCAATCACCAGAAAGGCAGAAAGGCAGAGCCACACAAGTCTGTGCCTACAGGTTCTACTTGTCATCACAGACAGAAGGGATGTCCCCAAAGCAAAGACTGGGTGTCCCTGTCAGAAGGAAACCCCACAGTGGGGGGGATCATCAGATCCAAGGCTCAGGACACCCAGCTCCAAGCTCCAGAAGATTTTCCGGGTTCATGCAGGCTCTGGGCTCTAGCCTTCTGCTGCAGGCATGAGCAACGTGCTCACCCGCCATTATTGAGTACTGCTAGGGCATTGGGGCACACAGCTGCATCCTCAGACCTACAAAAGCCAGAGAGCCATTACAGCAGATACTGCTCAAAGGTTCAACCAGTTATCCCTAGCTAAACTGACAAAACTGTGGGAATCCCTGGTTCTTCAAGAGGGCTGCACCCGACAATTACACCTTAAGAGCAACAGCTGCTGCTCACTAAATTCAGAGCAAGTAACCCAGCAGCAGGGCAGCCATCACCAGGAGAGCCTTCCTGAACATTAGAGTTACCACACAGGTTCATAAGTCTGAAGTGAACTGTGACAAATCCTGAGAAGCACTGCCATTCAGTTGACCATACCCAAAAAGCAGAGGAGATCTTGTTCAGAACCCCGCCAAGTGGATTCTCCCCACCCCAGGACCCAGCAGGCACCAGAAATTAACAGACAACACCTGAGACAGAGAGATGGGTAGAGGCCGGCGAAAAGCACAACCAACAAAAGGCAAAGCAATATGGCATCCCCAGAACCCAGGACTTTCTTAGAGAGGCTGCCAGCAGATGGAATAGTGACACAGAAACTTATTACAGTCGTTATAAGCTTAGGCACTTAGGCTGGGCAGATTCTAGCTGCTGTAACCCGACAATGCTAGTCTGTCCTACAACCTGCAACGTGGCCCATTACCTCTCAGTCCTAGGCCTGCACTTGTTCCTTACTCTGTGTCTGGCTGGCAACTCCTTGTGCCTCTGATTTTTTACCAGAGTCCTGATCTCTGCCCGAAGTCCTGCCTATCTCTCCTGCCTTTGTTATTGGCCATTAAGCTCTTTATTAAACCAATCAAGAGGCATTGGAAGGAGGGTTTACAAAATATAATGCAGCCAGATAATAACATTACCAAACTCTGGCCTATACTCAGCTCTGCTTTGTACAGAAATCAGCATTTGAATAACACAAAGACAATCTTTACACGGTGCACAAAAAGACTGACCAACAAAAAAAGAAGACATTTCTTAAGCTATGAATTATTTACCTTACGTAGCTGTCTTGCTATTGTAAATACTCAGTCAAGGCACATAGAATGAATAATTAGATAAATGAATAGGCACATACTTTTTGTTGTTTGAGAATTTTATATATGCACATAACGTTTTCTTCAACTCCACCGGCATCCTCTTTTTCTGGTTCCTCTCTAATACCACGCCACCATTTTTTCCCTCCCAATTTCATGCACTCTTTAAAAAACTTAGTTCACTTGGTGCTGCCGGCATGAGTGTAGGATCATCCACCTGAGCACAGAAAGCCTCCGGGGGCAGGGGCATCCTTGAACAAAACTGAGTCTGCCTCCCCTAGCCCATGTTTTTCATTTTGTTTTGTTTTTATTTTTGTTTTTGTTTTTTCCCTTCTAAATCAGAGTCTCATTCACAGAAAACTGTGGAAGTAGTGGCACAGAGCCAATTGCCATACTGTCTGTATTTTCCCTTCCTTCCTAACACAAATGATCCCATATTTGTTTCAAGTAGAAAAAAAAGTTCCCAGTTTCCATCTAATAGTGTGAAGGATGGCTCCTTCCCTGCCGGAAAGCTCAGCGAAGGCTTGTAAGAGAAGGCTGAGGAAGGACAGTTAGATGGTGACCCTGAGAAGATGCCGTCCAGTGCTTTCATTGTTAGAGAGCGTGCATTCCACTGGATGGTGTTACATTGTTAGAGAGCATGCATTCCAGTGGATGGTGTTACATTGTTAGAGAGCATGCATTCCACTGGATGGTGTTTCATTTTACAAATGGCAGGAAATGGCGTGGACATTACAGTGCTAACATCTGAGAAGGAGTGAAGGCCAATGAAGACGACATAGTGAGCGCCTGCATCCACAGACACATTGCTCAGCAGGTGAAAGGCAGTGAACTCTAGGGTGTGTGTAGTGGAACCATATGCTGCCTCCTATGTATAACAATAACATACTGGAGGCCTAATGTCGGCCACTCGACCTCAAAGCCCACAGCCTTCACTCTTTGGCTGGCAGCTGTGGGTTAGAACTAGCAAGTAAAACCTAAGTGACAACACATGCTGGAGAGGATATGGAGAAAGGGGAACACTTCTCCACTGCTCATGGGAATGTAAACTTGTACAACCACTTTGGAAATCAGTCTGACGCTTTCTCAGACAACTAGGAATAGCGCTACCTCAAGGTCCAGCTATACCACCACTCCTAGGCATATATCCAAAAGATGCTCAAGTATACAACAAGGACATTTGCTCAACCATGTTTGTAGCAGCTTTATTTTTTTATTTTTTATTTTTATTTTTGTAATAGCCAGAAGCTGGAAACAACCCTGTTGTCCTTCAGTAGAGGAATGGATACAGAAATTGTGGTACATCTACCTAATGGAATACTACTCAGCAATTAAAAACCATGAAATTTGCAGGCAAATGGTGGGAACTAGAAAAGCCCATCCTGAGTGAGATATCCCAGAAGCAGAAAGACACACATGGCATATACTCACTTATAAGTGGATTTTAGACATATAATGTAGGATAATCATACTAAAGTCTGTACACCTAAGGAAGCTAATCAAGAAGAAGGACCCCGGGTAAGATGCTCAATCTTTATTCAGAAAGGCAAATTGGATGGACATCGGAAAGGGAGAAAACAGAGAACAGGAGAGGAGCCTACCACAGAAGGCCTCTGAAAGACTCTACCCAGCAGTGTATCAAAGCAGATGCTGAGAATCATAGCCAAACTTTGGGAAGAGTGCAGGGAATCTTATGAAAGAAGGAGGAGATAGGAAGACCTGGAGGGGTCAGGAGCTCCACAAGGAGTTCAACAGAAACAAAAAATCTGGGCATAGGTGTCTTTTCTGAGACTGATAATCCAACAAAGGGCCATGTATGGAGATAACCTAAAACCCCTGCACAGATGTAGCCCATGGCAGCTCAGTGTCCAAAAGGGTTCTTCAGCAATAGGAATAGGGACTGTCTCTGACATGAACTTATGGGCTGGCTTTTTAATCACCTCCACCTGAAGGGGGAGCAGCCTTACCAGTCCACAGAGGAAGACAATAAACCCAGTCCTGATGAAACCTGATAGGCTAGGGTCAGATGGATGGGGAGGAGAACCTCTCTTACCAGGGAACTTGGGGAGGGGCATGGGAGGTGAATAGGGAGGGAGAGTGTTATTGGGAGGAGGTGGGGAAGGGAACTAAACCTGGGATACAAAGTGAATAAATTATAATTAATAAAAATAAAATAAAAATTACAAAAGAACTTGCAAGTAGCATTAAGCAGATTCTGTAAAGAAAGACACAGATAGATCTGATCATTAGTCACCCAAGTGAAAGGCAGCCTTGTCTATTGCCTCCTCCTTTATATCCCATTTAAAAGGCTCAACAGTAGGAGTTCTGTTTTCACAAAACCTTGATTGAACACTTACTGTGGAAGGTACCATGCTGAGCCAGGCAGAAGACACATCAATCGATTATCACTTGCTGTACACATATTTTTCTTACACACATTTTTTTTTTTGTTTGTTTGCTTTGGTTTTGTTTTTTGTTTTATTTTGGTTTTGGTTTCCTGGGCTCCCTTTGTAGACCAGGCTGTCCTCAAACTCACAATGATTTGCCTGCCTCAGCCTCCCTGAGTGCTGGGATTAAAATCCTGTGTCATCGTGCTTAGCTCTTACATGTTTTGTGTGTGTGTGTGTGTTAATTAATTATCTGGTTTTAAATGGCCTTATAAAAATAATATATTTTTAAAAGGATTTCCTAAAAGATTAGAAGCAGCATAAAGAACTCAGAAGTTTCATATAATGGGGTGGTGAGGGTTTATTCTGTACAGCTATTTCTGCATGATAAAGGGATTTGAAGTTTTAGTTGTGTTTTGTATTTTCACAAGTTTAATTTTTTATAAACATAACAGTCTATTTGGAAGGGACATGAATCACTCTAACATAACTGATTATAGATTTGTGTACCTATAAGAAGTTGTAAAATGCTCCAATAATAGACATAAAAGTTTTAAAAACAGAGGTTACAGGGCTGGTGAGTTGGCTGAGTGCGTAAATGCGCTTGCTGTGCATAGGCCACCTGAGTTTGATCCCCAGAACCACATAACGGCAGAAGGGGAGAACTGACTCCTCAGAGCTATCCTCTGACTTTCACACGTGTGTCATTATGGATGACATATGATGGATATGGATACATACAACATGCATGTGCACACACGCACAAACATACACTATTTTAAAATTAAAAATATACAGATTAAATATGTGACTCCTTTTCAATCAAAGAATTACTGTTAAAATAGACAATCCTAGTGATATATAGATACACATCTTTTCTATGAAGGCCATAACTCCTAATCTTTCTCAGTTCCACCAACTAAGGACCAAGTATTCAAACATATGAGTCTATTAGATCATTCTTATTTAAAGCACTACAGTAAAACTGTTTTTGTTATTGATTGAAATACTGATTATGATAGCTTTTTTTCCCCAAGTAAGTACATGAATTGATTTACTAAGGTAGAATCTGAACATTCAAGACCAGTAAAGAAGACATTTCTCAGTAAGATATTGTGTTATGTGGTGGTTTTGGTCAACTAAAGACAGCAGAATGGAAATCTGGAATCTGTTTTCAACCAAGGACAGTGGAAAGGGGCGACTTTGTAACTGAGATGCGTGGCTGGAAACAGTTGTATACCTGGATCCAAGTAATATCTCCAGTCTTCATCTTCCAGTTAGCTCTTCTTTTTTTTTTTAACTTTTTATTAATTACACTTTATTCATTTTGTATCCCCCCATAAGTCCCTCCCTCCTCCCCTCCCGGTCCCACCCTCCCTCCCCTTTCTGCATGCATGCCACTCCCCAAGTCCACTGATAGGGGAGGTTCTCCTCTCCTTTCTGATCTTAGTCTATCAGTTCTCATCAAAAGTGGCTGCATTGTCCTCTACTGTGGCCTGGTAAGGCTGCTCCCCCTTCAGGGGGAGGTGATCAAAGAGCAGGCCAATCAGATTATGTCAGAGGCAGTCCCTCTTCCCATTACTATGTAACCCACTTGGACACTGACCTGCCATGGGCTACATCTGTGCAGGGGTTCTAGGTTAGCTCTTCTTAAAGCCACTGCTGTACAAATTTCACATATGTATCAATCACTAGCCATGTTTTCAAAAAGAGAACAGTGTTTATCTACCACCCTGCAGCTTCTCCCTCTCCGTACCACTACACACAAATTAGAGCAAATCTTACCATTTGAATCCGTGTAGCAGATGTGCTATCCATTCTGATTGCAGCATCAAGCCTGGTGTCTCAGCAGTCAGCACAGATGGCCTCTTGAGCTAGAATTGCATTCTCCTGCTTCTTTAAGACACACATTCTTTATGGAGAGAACCCTGATCACACGGATTGTTCCTGTCTTTCTTGTCAGAGGCTAAACTCAGGAGCAACATTTTTTCTAATGTGCACCAGATTGCCTTTGGCTGTGGTCTGAATGTACAATGTATCCTACTATTGTGTTGGAACAGCTGACTCACAATCAGTTGGTCAGTTTTGGGAGCTATGGCACCTTTATGGCCTCCAGACCTCCAGGCGTCTGTCTGGAGGAAGTAGGTCATTTAGTGGGTGATCCTTCAGGTTCATTGTCACATCCTACTTCAGGCCCCCTTTCTGCTTTCTTTTTTTTTAATTTATTTTTAATTTATATATTTACTTTACACCACTATCATAACCCCCTCTCTCCTCTCCTGCCAGCCTCTCCCTCCCACCCTTTATACCCTATCTCCCTTCCCTTGTCTTCAGAAAAGGGGAGCTCTCCCAATCCACCCCAGCACATCAAGTCACATCAGGACTGAGTTCCCCCTCAGCCACTAAGGCCAGGCAAGGCAGCCTGGCTAAGGCAGAGTAGTAGAAAGCAGGCAACACAGTCCATGTAATAGATAGCACCCTCTCAACCAACTTGGGAACCCACATGAAAAACAAAATGCCCATTGATTAATATGTGTAGGGGGTCTAGGTCAAGTCCATGCATGTTCTTTGCTTGGTGCTTCTGTTTCTGTAAGTGGTCATGGTCTAGTTTAGTTGACTCTGTTGGTCTTATTGCACCATTCTTGTCTTCTCCAGGTCCTTCTAACATTCCCTCCCATTCTTCCACAGGACTCCGGAGCTTTACCTGAAGCTTGGCTGATTCAATCAGCTGCTGGGGTTGGAATTTGGGGTGCTCAGGGAATGGTTAAGTTAGGCTTCTGTCTGTACACATAGCAGAGTTTATGGTGTCAGGGGTTGGCTCTCTCCCATGAGATGGATGTCAGGTTGGGCCAGGCATTGATTGCTCATTTCCTCAGTCTCTATCTTTATAGACTTCTTGTAGACATCCCTATGTCCTCCCTGTAGCCTACCCTGTTGCAGGTCTCCAGCTTGTCTCAGTGATGCCCTGCCTTCTATTTCCCATTTCTCTCCAGGCCCTCAAACCATCTCCCCCACTCTCCCCAGATCTGATCCCCCTTTTCCTTCTCCATACCCTTTCTACTTCCTCTTCTACTGTCTATTCTATTTCCCCATCTGAATGAGATTCATGAGGGCCTCCCTTGGGCTCTCTTTGTTACTTAGATTTTTTGGGTCTGTGATTAGTAGTATAGTTATCCTGTAATATATGGCTAAAATTCCTACTTATAAGTGAGTACATACCATCTGTGTCTTTCTGGGTCTGGATTACCTCACTCAGGATGATCTTTTCTAATTCCATCCATTTGCCTGCAAATTTAATGATGTCCTTGTTTTTTAATTGCTGAATAGTATTTCATTGTGTAAATGTACCACAATTTCTTTATCTATTCTTTGGTTGAGGGACATCTAGGTTGTTTCCAGTTTCTGGATATTCTGAATAAGTTCTCTATGAACTTATGAGCAAATGTCCTTATGGTATGGTAAAGCATCTTTTGGATCTGTGCCAAGAAGTGGTATAGCTGGGTTTTGAGGAAGCACTATTCCAAATTTTCTGAGAAAGCAGATTGATTTCCAAAGTTGTTGTACATGTTTGCATTCTCATCAGCAATGGAGGAGTGTTCCTCTTTCTCCACAACCTTGCCAAGCATGTGTTTTCATTTGAGTTTTTGACTTTAGCTATTCTGATAGGTATAAGATGGAATCTTAGAGTCATTTTGATTTGTATTTACCTGATGACTAATGGTGTTGAATATTTCTTTAAGTGCTTCTCTGTCATTTCAGATTCCTCTGTTAACAATTCTCTGTTTAGCTCTGTATTCCATTTTTTTAATTGGGTTATTTGGTTTGTTGCCATTTAATTTCTTGAGTTCTTTGTATATTTTTGGTGTTAGCCCTTTGTCAGATGTAGGGTTGGTGAATATCTTTTCTCAATATGTAGAATGCTATTATATTCTTTTATCAGTGTCCTTTGCCTTACAGAAGGTTTTCAGTTTTGAGGTCCCATGTATTGATTGTTGGTCTTAGAGCCTGAGCTGTTGTTTTCCATCCAGATGAGATAAATCTTACAATATCAAAGTTTCTCAACATAAACTTAAAAGAAAACCTTCTCTGATTTTCATATCTGATATTTATCTCAGCAGTGAGAGTAGAAGCTAACACCCCTGTTATCATTATTTCATGAACTTGGTCTTATATTTGGATTGAGATGTGAACGTCTCTTGAAAGCAGCATCAGGATGAGACACTGGCCTCCAGAAAGAACTGCATGTGCACAGGGTTTTACATTTCTACAGTCACATAACTCTGTTTGGGTATTTACAGTAAACTCAATAAGGTCAATCTTTATTCTGAAGATGCCATAGACAAAAGCTGGAGTAGAAAACTAAGCTTAGGAAGATAATTTGATCTTCTTCTACACTGGGACCCAGTTATTTTGAGGGATAAGATTTATATGATAGTGGATTTCAACAAGCCCCTCATTTTCTCTTTCAGATTTTATAAACATAACACTTACCTGTCCTCTCATTACATGATTTCAAGTTGTGTTCTTTGGAGTAAATTCAGGTTCTTTGCATTTATTATTTTATTTTATTATTCATATTGCTTATATGTTTTTCTTTTATATATTTTTCTGAGATAGGGTTTCACTGTTCAACCCTTGCTATACTAGAAGTTATAAAAAATAGGCTCACCTTAAATTTGCAGTACCCTTTTGACTCTGCTCTCTAAATTTTGACTTCACACACATGCTCCACAATGCCCAATTATATTACTAAATTATATTCCAACTGTTCTACTACTGAGGGATCAGATTTAGGCATTATTCATTGATTTCCTATTGCAGAAGGGTATTTTGCACTTTCATAAAATTAAATCATCCCAATACTGCTGTATTAGAAAGTGAAAAAGACCTATTATCTGATTGTATGCATGTTACTCACTCTCAGAAAATTCAGTGTGGGATTTTATTATTTCAGAGAAGGCACACATGTTTGGGTTGATTCCATTGTTTGCCCAAAAGTGGTCATATGTTTTATGCTTAGATTTTTCACCAAACCTTATTTACTTAGGGTCCTTAAAGGCATCTATCTCCCTTCCAACCACTGACCAGAGGTAGGGGAGTAAGAAGATTATTAGGTAAAGTGGGTGATAGACCTTTTTAGAAGCAGTTCCTTGGAATGAGTCCACTCTTCATTGTCCGGATACCAGCAGTCCAGTCCAAAGGCCAACAGCAAGCAGCAATATGAATCAGCATGATCCAGAAGATTGGGACAAGTCAACAAAATCTGTAAGAGTCAGTTGGATTTCTGTGAGAAGTTTTCTGGAACATTTTTCTCTGCAAAGTCAAGTGTCGAAGCAGGAAGATCAGCACAGCGATATCATCAATCCAAAAAGTGACATCTTACTGTTTGTGGGCCTCCATTTTTCTCCTCTCCTCAGAGATCAGCCACGGAGGTTCTCAGCTGGCCAAAGTCATGCCCCTCACACGAGAGAGCTTGCAGAAAAGCAAAACATCACATGCCCTCTCACAAGACAGTTTATAGCAAAACACCACATGACTCAACTGAGTCTTCAAAGGAACCAGGAAATTTCACTTCAGTATGCTTTGGGAGTTTTTGAGTTTTGGTCTTTTATTTCTTCCTGGAGCATGACACTCACTCAGAGTGTGTGGATGTGTGATTATTGCTGTTACCCTTTCTTTGAGGTGAAAGAGAATTTTGAATTTATTGCAGGGCACTCAGTGAATATAGGTGCATTATCAGTTACAAATTTCCAGTGCCCTTTTGCTTCCTTAGTCTCTTGGCTTTCCCCTAGAAACTCACATTTACTGCTTTTATTAGAGAAATATGAAAAATATAAACAGAAAAGTCAGATTTTGGAAAAAGATTAAATCTGAGATAACTGATATAACGGAAGAAAACCAGAGTTTGATGGCTGCTCTGGGAACTGGCATTAGTCATTATTGCTCTGTAATTACCCTTCCTGCCTACTGGATTGGACGAGTTTAGATTATTCTTATAGGAGTTTTCTTTAAAAACAAGTATAAAAAGAATTTTTGACCAATTAAGTGACCTCTATATTAGTAGTTCTATTTCTATCAAAATTCGTATTTTCCAAATCATTTTGTGCTCTTATTCAGATGAATGAATCAGAGCTTTTAGCAGAAACATACTAGAACAACCCTGTCATGAAATTTTCTGAGGGGCTAAATGATGGACATTGTGCAGGAGCCAGAGTTACAGTGTATAGGGAAGTCATGCTTAGATCATAACCACAGCAGAGAAGCTTCCATGACTTCTGAAGCAGCAGCATCTTTCCGTCAGCAGTTTTGACATCTGTCAGACCAAGCAGCACAATAACTGCTAAACTAAGAAGCAAATTTGCAGATTGGCTGTACTGTCAGACAGAGTAGAAGGCCATCGACTTTGGTCAGGCTGGAGAACCACCTTCTTAGAGAAGTGGGCTCTGCTCAGATAGCAAAGAAAAGTATGAGGGAAGCTAGTAAATCAGATAGAGTGAGCATGGCTCTGAAGAAAGGCTGAGTTCTGTATGTTTAGGACAGAATTAGTTAGGAGTAATTTATTTGAAGTGAATAGAGAAACAAACACACAAAAAGGATTAATCAAGAATGACAACAATATTTGGAAAAACATGAATGAAATATTTATATTACTGAAAACATGCATGAATATTTGTGCTTCTATATAGCACTAGAAACAACATTCTCAGACTCCTCTGTCTTAGCCACATTTTCCTTTGTGGTGACCTAATTTTCAGAGATGCTCACTCCATCTGGTGACAAAATGGCCATAAGGTACAGGATTAAATCCAAAGTCATTGGAAATGAACTGAAGAAAGAGAGAGAGAGAGAGAGAGAGAGAGAGAGAGAGAGAGAGAAAGAGAGAGAAAGAGAGAGAGAGAGGGAGAGAATTTGATTTTTGTCAACATGAGAGACAAGTGTCTTTAGTTCTGTACTGTAACTGTCCAGTTGGGAAGAAGAAAAACATCTGGGACTAATTACTGGTAGAAACTGGATTAGATGCCCTGATTTGCAAAATCTGATTCACAAAAGTTTCCCTACAGCAAGTGTTGAATTATTATTGGCTTCTCTTCCTCAAATAATGAGAATAGTTCTTAGGAGAAAGGAAGTACTGCAAAGGAAAGTGAGGTGTCCACAGCCAAAACAATGGATGCAATGCTAACAGTGCAACACCAGTGGAGAGAGCAAGGCACGAATGAATGGTGCCATAGTCATATAATATTTATGTGTGTAATCCTATATATTATATAAGATACATTGTATCTTCTTATTGCCTAATACATTTAGGAACATTGACAGCAAGCAGTTTCCAGGACCTTGGAGAGTGCTTTCACTGTGTATCTCTTTCAAGGGCTACTGATGCACCAGAAGAAACTGCAAAGCTGCATATCAACGATATCTATTTCCCTCTTCGTTGATGCTCTTAATTTGAACATTTCTTCGAAAATCTGTTTTTCAGGTTGATTCCATTTTTTAGAGTGTTGCAGAACACTCAACAGAAAACGGTGGTTTTGCCTTTGTTAGGGAACCATCTGCTTCCTAGGAATAAATGCCTTCATTTTGGGTACTTCTTTAGCCATCCATGTGTCCCCACATTCTTCTATGTATTGCTCTTTCTTATTTGGTCAAAAGATGGTCTTAAAATTACACACTTTAGATTTTTCAGTCCATGTGTTCTGGTTTATCATGCACCTTTATCTTTACTAAAGCATACTGTTCAATTCAATAAAGACATACTCTGGGCTAGTTTATATTAAATTTTAGTCATCAAAAATTTAGCTTGAATACTGCTGTTTCTATTTATTGTAATTTTTCCATTATAGTTTCACTTAATGTTTAATACAGTACTCCAAGGTAGAGGAAACATTTGAACATTATTTTAAGATATTTTTAAGAGTTACAGGGCTTGTAGAAACAATAACAAGATTAAATAGTTATTTATCAACTGAATGAAGAGTAGAACACACATCCATGGCTTGATGGATGTACAAATTGATCGCTATTGAATCTCTCTTTTTCTCTCTCTCCTTCCTTCCTTTCTTTCTCCTTCCTTCCTTCCTTCCTTCCTTTCTTTCTTTCTTTCTTTCTTTCTTTCTTTCTTTCTTTCTTTCTTTCTTTCTCCTTCCCTCTCTCCCTCCCTCTCTCCTTCCTTCCTTCTTTTCTCTTTGAGACAGGATTTCTCTATGTTGCTCTGCTCATTATGTAGAAAAGGCTGGCTTAGATATATCTGCCTGCCTCTGCTTCCCAGGTAATGAGATTAAAGGCATATTCCACCATGTTCCACCCAGTTCAGTGTCTTGAATGAGTACCAGCTTTCACAATGTATTGAAGGCAGAGAAAAATGTTGGTGTACAAAGGGAAACTAGAAGACTGTTTTAAAACAAATGCATGAAACAGATCCTTGAAATTTGATTTGTTCACAAAAGAAATCATCTTTCTGTTCACACAAACATAAACACACACACACACACACGTATTCCATATTGTATTCCATAGTCAAGAGACTTGAGTGTTAGTTTTCCCTGTCAGAAACTGGGATTTGTAGTGCCACTGTACTACAACTAGAAAGGGCTTTGTTAGTTGGAGTTTGGCAATTCCAAGTTAATAGTGTACCTTACCACACACTAGCTATTTGAAACTTGGTCCATTATGTAATGTTTTAGAGCCTTCAGTTATAAAAGTACTTATAAAACAGAAACACTGACTTTTAAATTGCAGCTGTTTTATGGATTATTCACAGTGCTCAGAAAACTGTTGCACTATGAACAAGCATCATGACTCATAGGAGACGGGTGAGAAATTATGAAAGGAGACAGCATTTGGTCATGTACTTGACAATTTCATGCTTCATTTTTGTTTATCCATATTTTCATCATTTTGAAAACATCTGTGGGAAAAATTAATCTTAAAAAAGAATTTTTTTTTTTTGCTTACTATTTCAGAGGTGTCAGTACATACTCAGCTGATTCCAGAGGTTTCCATCTGTCACGGGGCAGAATGTTATGGTGGAAACTTAGAGCATAGAAATCTTCTCATCTCATAGCGGCTGGGATATAGAAGCAGGGTAAGGGATTGTGGACAAGATAACCCTGCCATGGTTTACTCTCAATGGCTTTTTTTTCTAATAGTTTTTTTTCTAATAGTTTCCACCAATATCAATGTCATAAAATAATGAATTCATGAGTGGGTTACATCACTGGGAGAAATAGAACCTGAATAATCTAGTAACATTTCAAACATTCTACCAGTTTGTACTAATCCTCAATTTATGATCTTTTTGGAAGATGTTTCTTATTAACATCAAACACTCTTGACATTCACAGACAAGACTGACTTGAAGGCATTTTGGTCCTTGAAGGGATTTTTATCACAAGTGTTAATTCACAATTAGATGCTATGTAAATAAATCTCATCTGTCAGTTTAGGCACAGAATGTCTTTCATTAAGAAGTGGGGTTATAATCTGGATGCTGGAGGTAGTGAGGAAACAGTGTTTTAAAGGGTTTAAGAAATTATGCCATGCTGGAGAGATGGCTCAGCCACTAAAGGCTAGGCTCACAACCACAAATATAAAGAAATTATGCCAAGACTCACCATAATCATGATTTACACTGCAAATTCCTGTAACTTATACAGGAATTTATAAGTAACTCATTTAATTTTTTTTTTTTGAAATGTGCCAGTCCAGGGAAAGGCATAGGGCCAGATGATGAGTGTGGGAAATAAATCCACTTTTATGGATTACTGAGCGATGGCAGTGGAGATGTGACAGGAAGAACTGAGCAAGCGCTCCATAGAGGGCCATAAGCTCAAGCATATCAACCAACATTCCACTGTCTTTGCACGCCCAGCATCTCCCACCACCTAATTCAGGTCAAGGTCAGTGAACACATTCTCTGCTTCCTAAAGAGGTTGGAGAGACATTTTCCCTCTAACAAACTTCCGCACAGAATTATATGAAGAGCCTTTGTGTTTCCTATTATCTCTATATTGATACTCAAATATAATGTTGTCTTTCTGAAAATTCATTATGTTTCAAGTTTCTTCTTACTCAGAAGTTAGTGACCAGCAGATCCAGATGTACCACAACAAATAAATAAGGGTCTTTGGAAACGATACAGTACCTCTCTATATTTTCTCAAGCCTTGGCCTGGATAGTCTGTGAATCCAACTGTTCTTGATTCTAGGACTGACGTGCTTGAATTCTGATAGTAATTTTCAGTGAAATAAAGAATTCTTTTAAGGACATATAAAGCATCTCTTGTGCTTTGTTAATTGGACTAAGAGTTTAAAGGCCCAGGCTTGTCACTTCTGCTTTGCCTGCACTCCAATGTAGTAATAAAACATTCTAGCCCATTTACATCAAGAGGGGACACTTGGTTCCACAATCAACCACAGGTGACAATTTAATTAATCATGATACCCAGCATGCCAGGGATTACTGATTTCTCATTTCAAGTTGGCAAGAACTCAGTACATTGTTTATGGCCAAAGATACAACTAGACTAATCCATTAATCTCATTTTTGAGGTTTGTTTTTCTCGTACTATACTTGGTTTTAAGGTAGCATTAGACTGAGAGACTGGTCAGGAGCAGATCAGTCACAGTAAATGTAGCAAGAGGAAGAATTTAGTGTATTGAATTGAGTTTATTGTTAAAAGGTTATAAGTAAAACATTAAGGTACAATTGGGGACCTTTGTCCCGCTTGGGCCGCAGAGAAAGGGGGTTGAGTTTTAAAGGTATTTAGACATGTTCTCATGGGATATGAACTTCCTCTGAGAAGCGGACCAATGCAACTGCAGCTGAGACCCCAGGAGATTTCAGACTAAGCTCCAAACTCTGAGTGGTATTTCCCATCTTCTCTTGGCATCTCAGATCATATATTAATTCCAGGGAATTTGGATTCAGATCTCTACGGATGATCATTTCTCAATAAAGACTATTAGTTTTGAAGGAACAAACCTCAGAATTATGAAAGACAGGTACTAACAGCTACTGCTTGGAACTCTGTGGATGGATTCATCTCTCACTAAGGGCTGTTACCTTTGAAGGAACAAAAGCCTGTTGGATCTTGGAGGGCCAAGATGTTAGAGACTGGGACTAACTGCTTCTGCTTGGGGAAGGACTGTTGTTGTAATGAGGATATAAGTAATTTAAGTAAAAATAAGTTTAACTCTCTATTTAAATTTAAAGCTTAATTATTGAGAAAGATTAACAGATAAGAAAATACGAACATCTCATGGATTTTACTTAGCTGAATTCATAGAAAATTAAATATTCAGATATACACATTTTACCTCAGTATTATATAGACATGTAGTATATTAATATTTTTATGGTCATCATCTTTTCATCATATTCTAAACCTGTTCATTCTTTATACATTTAAATTTTTTATTTATTTTTATTAATTATAGTTTATTCACTTTGTATCCCAGCTGTAGCCTCTCCCTCATTCTAATCCAATCCCACCCTCCCTTCCTCTTCTTCTTCTATGCTCCTCCCCAAGTCCAATGATAGGGGAGGTCCTCCTCCCCTTCCATCTGGCCCTAGCCTATCAGGTCTCACTAGGACTGCCTTCTTTGTCTTCCTCTGTGGACTGGTAAGGCTGCTCCACCCTCAGGTGGTGGTGATCAAAGAGCCAGCCCATGAGTTCAGCTAATCAAGAAGGAGGACCCTGGGTAAGATGCTCAATCTTTATTCAGAAAGGCAAACAAGACAGACATTGGAAGAGGGAGAAAATGGGGAACAGGACAGGAGCCTATCACAGAGGGCCTCTGCAAGACTCTACCCAGCAGGGTATCCAAACATATGCTGAGATTCATAGCTAAACTTTGGGCAGAGTGCAGGAAATCTTATGAAAGAAGGGCTCTCCCTGGAGGGGACAGGAGCTCCACAAGGAGAGCAACAGAAGCAAAAAATCTGGGCACAAGGGTCTTTTCTGGGACTGATACTCCAACCAAAGACCATGCATGGAGACAACTTAGAACCCTTGCACAGAAGTAGCCCATGGCAGCTCAGTGTCCAAGGGGGTTGGTTCCTCAATTATAGGAACAGGGACGGTCTCCTTATACATTTATATACATTTCCTCAAACTTAAACTCATTCTTTCTATTTAAATTTTATCATTTTAAAAATTATTTAAAATCCACATTGGCCATTCCCTCTAACTCTGCTCTATCTTTATCCCTTCACTACTTATAGGCAGGACAAATTTTGGGTTGAGGGTTTTATGAGTGAGCTGGTGTCTGCCTTCCTCTACTGGAAGTCTCACCTCTCAAAGGAGGTGGTATCTTCAGGCTCTATATCCCCACAAAAGACCTCCAGAAGATGAAGAGAGTTAAAACTTCAAACTGTAAGGACCAGAGATCAAGATGGCTCACTCCTAGCTAAGAATGTAACGACAACTGAAGGCTGCTGAGGAAGGGAGAGCCATTTCTTCTGAGGTTCCGATGGCCACTGGAAGGTTCCCAAGCTTCAGTGGGTGACCCCATGTATATGTGCATGAGCAGCACTATCTGTACTCAATGAACTATAAGAAAAAGGGGAATAATTTATAGTGGGGACAGGAGTTGGAGGGAGGGTCTTGAGTATGGATATATGTATTTTATATACTTGTATGAATTTCTTTTTAAATACAGAAAAAAATAAACTATCATCATACAAAAGAAGAATTTGAAGTATAAAACTGGAAATATTTTTCTGGGTTAAACAACATATGCTGTTTTGTTATTTTAAACAGTTTTGTGTATATATTTCATAGGCATATTATATACATGTATATGTTCTTGTCTGTGTGAGTGTTGGTGCATACATGCTATGGTGTGTGTGGGAGAGAAGGGGCAGCCTTGGATGTTTCTTTTTTCTTTCTTTCTTTCTTTCTTTCTTTCTTTCTTTCTTTCTTTCTTT
>NW_026596125.1:12130616-12211855 GCF_907164565.1 Psammomys obesus | reverse complement strand
TTTCTTTCTTTCTTTCTTTCTTTCTTTCTTTCTTTCTTTCTTTCTTTCTTTCCCTTTTATCTTGTTTAAGACAGGGTCTCACTTTCCACTTTTGTGTTTCAATCTTTTTAATATTTAAAAACTATTGTCTTGTGTATATATAATATGTATATGGACGTGTGACGTGTGACGTGTGTATGATATGTGTGCCTAAGGGTGTATATAGGTGAGAGGACAACCTTGGTGTTGGTCCTCACGTTCCTCATTCTTTGAGACAAGCTCTTCTTGTTTGTCTCTGTGTTTGCTGGGATAGCTGGCACGCAAACTTTCAGGGAGTCCCCTGTCTCTGCTTCCCTTCTTACCAAAGGAGTGATGGGATTATAGACGTGCTACCACGTCCAGCTTTACATGGGTTTTGAGGACTGAAACTAAGGCCCCTGAGTGGCAAGTGATTTACACACCGAGCCATATCTTCACCCCCATATTCTATTCTTCTTTCTTTTAAAAAAAAATATAGTTTTAATCACTTTACAGCCTGACCTCAGCCCCATCCCTTCTGTTCTCCCAGTCTCATTCCCATGCCCTTCCCCATCTCTCACCTTCTTCTCAGAGAAAGGGAGGCCCCAAAGGAGTACCAACCTACCTTATACATCACACCCTAGCAAAACTACTTGTGTCCCCCTCTACTGAGGCAAAGGAGCCCAGCTAGGGGAAAGAGATCCCAAAGGAGGCAACAGTCAGAGTCAGTCTCTGCTCTAAGGGTTAGGGGACATGTTGACCAAGCTGCACATCTGCTACTTATGTGTAGATGGTCTATGTCCGGCCTGTCCATTCCCTTTGGTTGGTGGTTCAGTCTCTGTATGCTTCCATGGGCCCAGGTTGGTTGACTCAGTAGGTCTTCTTGTGATGTTCTTGACCCAAATGGTTCCCTTAATCCTTCCTCCTGCTCTTCCACAAAACTGCCTGAGCTCAGCCTATTGTTAGGCTGTGGGTCTCTGCATCTGTTTCCATCAGCTGCTGGATGAAACCTCTCAGAAGACGGTTATGCTAGGCTCTTGTCTGCAAGCCTAGCAGAGTGTCATCAGTAGAGATGAGCTGGCTCTCTTCCATGGGGTGGCACTCAACTTGGGGCAGTCATTGGTGTGCCATTCCCTCAGTCTCTGCTCCATCTTTGTCCCTACACTTTTTCCCCAGTTTATTTACTTTACATCCCAAGGGTTCCTCCTCTGTCCTCTCCTCCTAGTTCCCCCTTTCTCTCCTCCCTCTTCCCGCTCTCCCCTATCCCTATACTTTTTGTAGGAAAGACAAATTTTGGGTTGCAGGTTTTGTGGGTGGGTTGGTGTCTCCTTCCTCCACTGGAAGTTGCACTTGGCTACAGGAGATGGCAACTTCAGCTAGGGTCATCCCCTTATTCTCCCAGGAGCCTCCCCTGTACCAGAGATGCTCCCTCATGGATTTCCCTTTTCCTCCCAGTCTTCTTCTTTTCCCCCACTCTCCCCACACCTGATTCCCAATCTTGTTACCCTTCCCACCCCTTCTGGCTCCCAGTCTTCTCCCTCCATCTACTTCAAATATCTATCTGTTTCTTCTTCTGAGTGAGATTCAAGCATTCTCCCTTGGTCCTCCTTGTTACCTGGCATTTTTTTTGGCCTGTGGACTGTAGCCTGGTTATCACATACTTTGTGCCAACTTATAAGTGATTGCACACCATACCTGTCTTTCTGAGTCTGGGTCACCTCACTCAGGATTATATTTTCTAGTTCCATCTATTTGCAGGCAAATTGTACAATATTTTTGTTTTTGATAGGGGAGTAGAACTTCACTGTGGAAATGTACCACATTATTTTTAATCCATCCTTCAGTTGGAAGACATCTAGTTTGTTTCCAGTTTCAGGTTATTACAAATAAACCTGCTATGAACATAGCTGAGCAAGTGTCCTTATGGTATGGTGGAGCATCTTTTGGCTATATGCCCAGGAGTGGTAGAGTGTCTGGAGGTAGATATCTTCTGAGAAACTTCCAGATTGATCTTCACAGCGGTTGTACAAGTTTGCACTCCGACCAGCAGTGTAGAAATGTTCCCCTTGCTCCACATATTTGCAAGAATGTGCTGTCACTTGTGGTTTTGATCTTAGACATTCTGACAGGTGTAAGAATTCTGTTTAGATCCATACCCCATTTTTAATTGGGTTATTTGGTTTGCTGGTGTTTAGTTTCTTAGTGCTGTATTGAGCGTAGGGTTGGTGAAGCTCTTTTATTCAATCTGTAGACTGTCATTTTGTTGTAGTGACTGGGTCCTTTGCCTTGCAGAAGCTTTTCAGTTTCAGGGGGTCCAATTTATGAATTGTTGATCTTAGTGCCTGAGCTGTTGGCGTTCTGTTCGGAAAGTTGTCTCCTGTACCAACGAGTGCAAGACTATTCCCCATTTTCTCTTGTATTAGATTTAGTGTATTTGGTTACATGTTGAGGTCTTTGATCCAGTTGGACTTGAGTTTTGTGCAGTATTGACAAATATGTATCTATTTGCATTCATCTACATGCAGACACTCAGTTTGACTAGCACCATTTGTAAAAAATGGTTTTTCCATTCTGTTTTTTAAAAGTCTTTTTAAACATATATTTTAAGTATTTTTAAACATATATTTTCAGGCTTACGGAATAATTGTACACTTTTAAAGTTCAATATGGTATTTTAAAGCATCTCTATATGTAATGATCATATTGGAAAAGTGGCATATCTTTCACCTGAAGTATATGTCATTTCTGTGTGTTGGAAACATTAAAAACCCTCCTTACTAACTAGTTAAAAATATTAAATTTATTATTAACCATAGTTATCTTGTTATCAAATAAAATTATTATTCCTGGATATGGTGATCATTTATAACATTACTTATTATTATTTTAATTATTATTCCCACACAATATAGTTTGATTATGGTTTTCTCTCCATCAACTCCTCAATATCCTCCCCACCCACCAAATACATACTCTTTTTGTTCACTGTCAGTTGGAAACAAACAGGCATCTAAAAAACAAAAAGAAGAAAAAAGGTAATAATGAAATAAGGGGTTATGCCTGACTCATCTCTGAAGCCAGGTTATAGATGTGTCAGCATCCTGTTGACAGATGGCTTTTGGCATAAATAGGCTGTTAACAGCAAACTCACAGCTCCGTACAGCAATGAGTACAGGTAGCCACGGACAAGAAGCTTGTCAGCGGCAGCATTAGAGTTTTTCCTTCATGGATGCCGCTCACCCGTTTGCCTGCATTCCAATAGCTGGAAGTGTCGCTTCGGCACACAAACAGTGATCAACATGAAAGCTCAGAAAGCTGGCTTCCCCAAACGTCTCTGGATCCAAATAATGTGCAGCAGCCAAGCTTCTAGTGGGAACTAAAACAGTTAACTTTTATTCTAGCCCCTCATGTGGTTCTTCATTCATCCTTTTTCAAGGAATCTTACAGAGGCAGAAACAAGCCAGATGCTGTTTGTTCAGGGAGATGTGGAGTCTCCGCAAGCCCCCCACCCCAGGGCCCAGGTTAGGAGGCTCTGTTGCTCTTCTTGTGGAGTTCCTGTCCCTTTCAGGTCCTTCATGTTGAATTGAGACAGGGTATGTAATAAAGAGATAAAGGGTATTTGTTGCACAGGGTTTTTTTTTTTTTTTTTCCACAAGTGAAACACTTTATCCTGCAATGCAGTCTTTAAATAGGAGAGCAAACAACTCAAAATAGCTTCAGAAAATCCCTGAAACCTGCCAGACTTACTTGGACCCTGCCTGCCACAGTAGCAATAAAGCTGCTGAGTTATTCTCAGATAATCCAAGCGTCAAAGAGACACTCAGAGGAGCCAAGCTTCAAAAAAGACTCTGAGACAAGACCACCCTTCTGGAAGAAGAAGATCCAGCTGAGCTTCTCAGAAGAGTTTAGACAAACTGAGGGACCTGGAAATGACACTCTCCAACCACCTGTGCAGACCAGGCTGCAGGTTCTCTAGGCTTGTTTTTAAAGCTTTCACCATTCTGGGATGGGCTTTGGTAACACAGCTGTGTTTGAGTCATTTCTGCTCCTGTAGGTAACCTTGTACCCATACTTCTGTCAGTACCCCCCCCAAAAAAATTATGGGTCTTGCACTTTGGTGGTATTTTTATTTTATTTGACTTGGCTGCCCAAATGGATTAAGTAGACATGTGTTGCATCTCTCCAGGAAACGCTTGTTTCACAGAACAGCACTGTAGGTTGTAACTGGGCACAGTAAGCAAGAAAGGGAGAGATAGGGAAAGCCAAGGCACAGAATACAAGTAGTTTGCCTCTTGAAATACATGTAAGGTGAGGTGGGTAAAGGAGGGACAGCACTACTTATAGCATCGGGTGACATGTGTGTCTATTGTGTGTCTTCAGCTCCCTGTTAAGTGATCTGTAGCAGGACCACATTCAATGTCTCAGCCTTGCTATAAGATTAGTATGGTTATTTTTTATCTTCATTTTAATGGGTAATAAAATGGAACCTCAGAGAGGCGCAGAGCTGATGCATAAGGTATTTATAGATTTAAAACACACTAGGAATTGAATTGTTTTCAGGATTTGAAAATGTAACAGTGTAGCTTGTGTTATTTTGTGATCTATCTACTACATGTCTGTTTGTCCGTCCATCCATCCATCCATCCATCCATCCATCCACCTCCAGATTTGATTAGGTAAATGAAGGTAATCTTAGACATCAATTTATTAAGGCTTATTAAGAAACTTTTTGCTAAAATCTGAAACTCTTATCACTTACCAAGCATATCACCTACTCAGAACCACATTGCCACTGTTTCTTCCCAGAACTTGCCTTCTTACTTTTAGCCTAATTGGTGAGAATCTTAAAGGCAGATGAAACACACATGGTCTCTTACAGCCCTGAGACTAATAGCCAAGGAATGAAGGGAGAACTAAGTACTTCTCCGTGGCATGGAATCCCTATTCATAATTGTATGTGCATTGCAAAAGGGAAGTTCACGGTATTATGAAAGCCTGTAAAGTGGGGTTTTCCCTGGGTTGGAGAGGTTAAGAAAGCTCATTGTCAATTCAAGAGGCAGGAAGAGTTTCTCAGAGCCAGCTTGGCAACCATCTGGGTTGTAAGGAAGGGCTGTCTCTTCTTTGCAGCTGCTACTGTTAAGCACACACAAGGGAAGTTCATTAGAGGGTTCGTCTGCAGCCTCTTCCAGTGCACCTGCTTAACCTCCTCTTTGCTGTCTGACGTCAGCAGACTTATTATGTCTGTAGGACAGGAAATCTATCAGCCCATGCATTATTTTTTGGAAGAAGGAAGTATTTCAGCTTTGCTCAGCCTGCACTGACTGATGGGAACTTTAATATCTTCAGCATATTTCCTCAAAGCAAGGACCCAGGAACATTCGTGGGACTTGAGGTAACCCCTAGGCTTCCCTGATATCAAGGCTGTTTGTTGTTTACAAAATAGGCTCTTCATTTTTTTCAAGGGGCTTGTAGCAGAAAGCCATCTGTAGCTGTCTTTTTTAAAACTTTACTTTATTTGGGGTGTTTAGGCCTCTACTTCCCTTCCTCCAATCCCCCAACTTTAAGTAAGAGAGAAAAGGTTAGTGGATACAAGGAGCCCAGCCGCCTTTACTTCTCCCTGCTAGCTAGGGTCAGGGGTTCTTTTGGGGCTCTATACCAATTTCTGTCAATCACAGATGCAGCTAGAAGGCTCCTCCATGTCCCTGTGCCCTGAAGCATTTCTCTCCATCTGTCTGCTCCAAACCGACACACTGTCTTTGGTCTCTGGTCTCTCCAAACTGCTCCATGCCACACGACATGCTGAACACCACACTGAATGCCACTCCAGAAGGCCACACAGTCTCTTTCTCAGCCTCATATTTATACCCTCAGAGTCCTAGACCACCCCCTCTCCATGCATCACTCCATTATCAGCTGTCAAAGATCACGCCCTGCATGTGACAGTTACCAGCTGTGGACAAACTATAGCCCCACTAAAATCCCACACTTGGGATTAAAGCAAAAGCATATTTACATAACATACAAAGAAACCGTAACTTCCATTACAGTGACTGGCATAAGACGGGGCTCACGCTAATCCCCACATAGTAAAATTATAGAAAGGAAGTAACTCTCCTCTTGGTTCTGAAACTCTCTTTCTATATGACTGGATTTTAGACATATGGGGAACAAACGAGAACAGCACTTTTTGGAAACTCTTTTTCCCATTTTGTTCACTACTCTTCTATGTCACGGCTGAGTTGACGGTCTTTGAACTCATATGTTGGAGACCTAATTACAAACACCTTAGAATAAGACTGTATTTGGAGATTGAGTCTTTAAAGAGGTAAAGTTAAAATTAAATCATTAGGGTGGCCTTAATTTAGCATGTCTGGCATTCATATATATACATACATGAATACAATCCCTGGGACCCACATGGTTGGAGAATTGATGCCTGCAAACTTTCTCTGACTTCCATATTCATGTGTTAGCTTGTACCCCCACCACATGCAAAATAAACAGACATCAAATAGTAACAAAATAAGCGTACAGATTAATAATTAATAATTTTATTATGGCATTGTTGATAATGTTTGTTGGTCATCAGCTCCATTACCCTGCTCTGTCCCTCTGTGCTGTCCCTGTCATCCTACGTTCTGCAGGGGTCCCTTTTGCTTTCGTGTCATGTAGATTCTACTCTCTTCTTTTTTTCTATCCATGCTTATGATCTTTTCTTCCTCTCATGTTTACCTGTTTATTTTCATGACCTGTAGTCACATCTGTCTATATATTGACATGCATATCAATTTATATCTGAACACATACATATATAAAATCTAGGATCCATGTATGAGAGCAAACATTTGTTTTTCTGAGCCTGGGTTACTTTCCTTCATGTAACAATTTCTATTTTATTAATTTCCCTGCAAATGTCATTATTTTATTTTCTTTATGGTTGAATAAAATTTTATTCTGCATATTGGCCATATTTTCTCTATCCTTCAATCACTAAGTTAAAACTGAATCCATTTAATGTGTGTATGTGTGTGGGGGCTGGCTATCAGCTTGAGAGTGGAAGAGTATAGAAAGAGTTTGAGGGAGGGTGGCTTGGAGGAACTGGAAGAAGGAAAGGGGAGATGGAGAGTGATACAATTCTATTTCAGTTAAAACATACTTAAAAAAAAACAAAGAAAAATCCCCAGCTCTAAACCATTATTGAGTTTTCAGGAACATAAAGGCAGAGTATGTCCAGGGAGGCCTCATGCTGAGGGCACTGGATGGACTGTAGTTCTAGAAGGCTGAGTAGGTGCTCTGCTTCTAGGAAAGTTCCATGAATGCAGAAGAGCAGTTTTGAGCAGCTCTTCAGAGCCCCCTTTGCATATGGATTACTCTGGTGATCTGTGAATGCTAGCAAAAATCAGCATGTGGTCAAGGAACATCCCACATGAACAGGAACGTGTTACTAATGCATTTACAAGGGGCTGTCTTTCCTTCTTCCCTTTCTTTCTTTCTTTCTTTCTTTCTTTCTTTCTTTCTTTCTTTCTCTCTCTCTCTCTCTCTTTCTCTCTCTCTCTCTTTCTTTCTTTTATCACTCGTGGAACAGAAGTGGATATTGATAATAAAAAATTGATAGCTTTCATGCTGGGCAGGGTTCTTGCTAGGAGAGTGAATATGAAGGAACAAGATACTCTCTGCTCTGACTCTCTGAGTTACTGTTTCTTAAAGGGTTAATTTTATGTTGAAGCAGGCATGCCTGATGCTTTATTTTTATTTACTTATTTCCATATAATTTTGTTCAGAATACAATTTTTATTAATGTGAAAGAAGCGTTCAAAACTTACCTTTTGGTTTTCCAGGTCCAGTCTGACTTCAGGTAAATGCCGAGGCGTAGAGAACACAGGCCACCTTTCCTTCTTCATAAGGCATGTCTGCCGCTCCACTCTGCCTCATTTACTTAGATCGCAGTGGTTACTTTGTCTTAGGAATGCAGGCTGTGAACACTCTGGATGGTTCAGGAACCTCAGGCCTCGTTTGGCTTATTAACATCTGTGAGTCCAGGGCAAAGCTGGCTTTCTGAGCACTCAACCGCACAGGACTTCTCAGCAAGCAGGGCATCACCCTGGGGATTTGATAGTTTGCAATTGCTGTTCATGGAATTTTAAGTAAATTTATCTTAGGCTACATGTTTTATAAATGAATATGATGGGACAATGAAGTGCTACCAGAGAGTGAACTCAGGGGAAGAGGGTGGTAGTGGTGTTACTGAAGCCTTGAAGTCTGAGAAGATACTAGCCAGCAGTGCGTGACTTTTCTCTCTTGATCAGGGGCTTACTCACTTGCCTACATTAGAACATTCCTGTAAAGTTTTCAGAGACAGAAAACAAAGGGAGCGAACTCTAAGCATCCCCAGATGAAAGTCAGTGTGAGTTTTTCCATAGACGTTGAATTTACAGGAATATGCTGGTACCTGCCCTTACCAAAAGAGTCATAAAACTCAGTTATGGGAAACAATGCCTTGGGGCATTTTCAAATATTGACTGAGAAAATTTGAGAGTTAGTAAAAATATTAAGTGCCATTCATGCTGTTTATCTAAGTTTGCTTTTGACTGAAAGCATGCTTGAAAATTTATCATTCCTTTGTGCAGGATTTATAGAGCATATTAATGTATGTTACCAAGAAGGTCAGAGATCTCTTGATCCAGGCACCGGTCCTTCAGGTTCAAGGTTATCAAGCTTAGCAAAGGTAGATCTTGGGCTGGACTCAGACCACCTGACTTCCAATTGATTATCTAATATATTTGACAGATTTTGATTCCCAGCTCATTCTGCAGCTGTGATGGAGAATGTGAGTTATGGGGCCACTCCTCAGAGACAGGAGTGGGAGCCATCTGCCCAGACAGCAGGTGAAGCTGAAGGTCTCTGTGAGTTCATATGTGCAACTTCTCCTGTTGCCAGGAAAGTCTCCCGTTGGAGGGACTGAGTTACATTTGGTTTAATTGTTGGCCAAATGGGTTCCTGTGGAAATTCCCAAACAATATAGGCTGATGCTAGGACAGCTGCAAATGGACACCTGGGGCCCCATTGTCAAGGACAACATCCACACAGCTCACTGAAAGTGGAGAGGTCAACTGGCACCTGTATGAAGCCTTCACTCTTACCTTCTAGAATCTTTGGTGTGAGAAGGTGCTCTGAAAGTTATGGAAAGAGAAACCTGGACACCAACCTAGCCACAAAACCTTTGACTTACAAACAGTCCTGAATGCAAGATGTGCTGGGACAATGGTGGATCATAATTTGTGGGAATGGCCAATGTCCGATTTACTTTGCGGCCTACTGCACGAGAGTGAGCCCATGCTTGACACTGCTTGTATGGCCAGGGACCAGAGACTAGGTAACTCAGAGACCTAAGGTAGGACCACTGCTGGCCTAAGAAAAAATAATCACTGAAATGATTCCTGATAGTCTCCTATACTCTTAGTTCAGTGCCTTGTCCAGTTATCATCAGACAGGCTTCCTCCTGAAGCAGATGAGAGCAGATGCAGAGACCCACGGCCAGACACTATGTGAAGAGAGTCTAAATTGGAAACCTCCATCTCATCCCTCTCCTCAGAGCTCAGAGAACCCTGAGGAAGATATGGAGGAAAGCTTGCTGGAGTCAAAGGGGATGGACAACATCAGGAGAACATGTTCTACTGAATCAACTAAGTAAGGTGCTCACAGAGATGAAATGGCAAGCATGGGACATGAAATGCATGGGTTAGGTCTGCCCAGATCCTCTGTGCGTATGTTATGGCTCTCAGCTTGTTGTTTTGTGGGACTGCTAACAGTGTGAACAGTTGTATCTTTGACTCTTTGGCCTATTCTTTGGACTCTTCTACTCCTGTTATGCTGCTTTGTCCAATCTTGGTGTGAGAACTCTTGCCTTGTCTTACTGTATTTTGTTTTATTGTGTTTGGTTGTGGGATGCCTGCTCTTTTCTAGAGGGAACTCGATGGGGAGTATATCCAGGGGAGAGGAAAGGTGGTGGTGGGAGCTTCAGGGAAGGGGAGCAAACTGTAGTCAGGATATATTGTATGAAAGAAGAATCTCTTTTCAACAGCAGCAGCTGCAGCATCAACAATAACAGAGAGAAGTTTGAGACACAAGGATCATAAAACAAAGGCCTGTCTTAGCAAAACCATGTTTTTAAAATAGAATAAAGAGAAGGAAAGCTTATGTAGTGTGGGTTGTGGAACCAATGTGCAGGCATCTGAGAGACACATGGTCTTAGTGGAACAATCATTCCAGTCAGTCATTCCATTGGTCAAGTTACAGGATGGTTGATACATGTCCATTTGCTTAGTGGCATAGAGATCACCAATGGTCCTTTTAGGAGATTTTGGGTGGAGTGAGCAGGCCTCATGGTATGGTGTATATGCTCAGACAGGTGATGAAGAATCATTTTCTTTTTTTCTTCTCTTATAAAGTGGATTCCAACCATAGATTCCCTTCCCTCTTCTCCTCCCAGTTCCCATCTCCCGCAGATCCACTGCTCCTCTATTTCCTTTATAAAAAAAATAGGATACCTAGTGATATCAACAGAACATGAGCACAGCAAAAAAGATGCAATAAGACTAGGCATAAGCCCTCTCATACCATGGCTAGGCAAGATAAAACTTGCTCTTGAAAGTATGGAGAGGGAGACGGAGAGAGAGAGAATATTTTATACTGTAACAGACATCTTCACTTCTAACTCTGAGGTTCTAAGCTTCTTATTTATTCCTTGAGTCACAGAAACACATAGGATTAGGCTTCAAGTTTTAATAGAGACATCTGAGGGCTCAACTCTGAGCACTGTTTTAATGCTAGTAATATCCCACATAAGCAAATCACGTTCTGATATAAGCCCCTGATATCCTTGTATGCTATCAAATTACTGCTGGAGCAGTTTCAAGGATGAAAAGAAAACATTCCACTCCTGCATAATTTTTATAAACAAAGCATATCTTTGAAGAATAGTTTAATAAGAACAATTTCATTCAGGTGTAATACATTCACTCCTTTCTATGGAAAACACTGAAAGTATACTTATTTTCCTAATAGCTTCTTCTGTTAACTGACACTGTTTGCTTTGCACTTGTTCTGGAAGAAGGATAAACAAGGAATACACAAAATATATATTTACTTATGATTTTTCCAAATCTTTATTTTCTAAGTCCCCTTTTATTTTATTGAATGAGCTTTATGTTGGTGGAATGTTGCAATCAGTTGTCATTTTCTGGAAACGGTACTTTAGCACCTAATGAGTGAGGCTAAAGGTGCTGACGAGAGCAATCAGGCTGATGCTGAGGGTGCCAGTGGGTCCCTGATTAGGCCAAGAAAGCTCTCTTTAAAATGTGCTGGGGAGAAAACAGAGATAATAAGTTTGCATGGGAAAATATTGATGGGTATTCGGGAAATCCCCGATGTGGTACATTAACAGAAGCAGCTGTCATGGTAATAGAGTTGACTTCACAAACAGTCACACATGGACTTAGACACTTTATGTAGGGTTACTAATGTGATTATGTTGTCATATGCAATGGTGTGTTTTTTACAAGTCTTTTCTCATTTAATCATTGCAATAATTACGAACTAAATAAATTGTTTAATTTCCCAAACTTCAGTTTACAAATTTGTAACATGGTTATTTATATGTAACCTTATAAATAATGATGACTAAATTTATCAGGTTAATTTAGGATATAGAAAATTATTTGAAAATCAGACTCTTCAGGAAATTATTCTCTTTTATGTAATTAATTTAATTTTATTTTATGTGCATTGGTGTGAGGGTGTCAGATGACCTGGAACTGGAGTTTCAGACAGTTGTGAGCTGTCATGTAGGTGCTGGGAGTTGAACCCAGGTCCTTTGGAAGAGCAGCCAGTGCTCTTAACTGCTGAGCCATCTCTTCAGCCCCTGGGCATATATCTGAAAGATGCTCAACAATACAAGGACATTTGCTCAACTATTTTTATAGCAGCTTTATTTATAATAGCCAGAATCTGGAAACAGGCTAGATGTCCCTCAATGGGGGAATGGTACATTTACACAATAGACTACCTCTCAGCTATTAAAAACAAGGAAATCATGAAATTTGCAGGCAAATGGATAGAACTAGAAAAGATTATCCTGAGAAGCAGAAAGACACACATGGTATATACTCACTTATAGGTGAATATTAGCCATATGATATAGGATAACTATACTAAAATCTTTAGTCCTCAAGAAGCTAAACAACAGGGAGAACCCTAGGGAAGAGGCTGAAACCTCATTCAGAAGGGCAAATGTGATGGACCTCGGAAGCGGGAAAAGACAGAGAACAGAACAGGAAACTACCACAGAGGGCCTCTGAAAGACTCTACCCAGCAAGGCATCAAAGCAGATGCTAAACTTTGGGCAGGTGAGGAAAATCTATGGAAGGGGGGTGGTTAGAAATACCTGGAAGGAATAGGAGTTCCATAGGAGATGAACAAGCCAAGAAGTCTGGGCCCAGGGGGCCTCAGAGACTGAAGAATCAACTAAGGACCATGTGTGGAGAGGACCTGGACCTCCTGCTCAGATGTAGCCCATGGGCAGCTCAATCTCCTTGGGGGTTTCCTTGTAAGGGGAGCATGTGCTGTTTCTGACATGGATTCTGTTGCCTGCTCCTCTATCTCTTCCCCTTGGTGGGAAAGTCTTGCCAGGTCACAGAGAAAGAGGATCCAGACAGTCTTGAGACCTAATATGCTAGAGTCAAATAGCAGGGGCGGTGCTGGCGCAGAGTATGTTGTGGAGTCTTTACCATTATGGAGAAGGCTGGGGCCCACTTGAAGGGTGGGGCCAAAAGATTATCATCTCTGCCCCTTCTGCCCATGCCCCCATGTTTGTGATGGACATGAACTATGAGAAGTGTGACAACTCATTCAAGATTGTCAGCGATGCTTCTTGTACCACCAACTGCTTACTCCCCTGGCCAAGGTCATTCATGACAACTTTGGCATTGTGAAAGGACTCATGACCACAGTTCATGCCATCATTGCTACCCAGAAGTCTGTGGATGGCTGCTCTGGAAAGCTGTGGCGTGATGGCCATGGGGCTGCCCAGAACATCATCCCTGCATCAGCTGGTGCTGCCAACGCTATGGGCAAGGTCATCCCAGAGCTGAACGGGAAGCTCACTGGCATGGACTTCTGTGTTCCTACCCCCAACGTATCTGTCTTGGATCTGACATGCTGACTGGAGAAACCTTCCAAGTATGATGGCATCAAGAAGGCAGTGAAGAAGACATCTGAGGGCCCACTAAAGGGCACCCTGGGCTACACCAAGGACTAAGTTGTGTCCTGCGACTTCAACACTGACTCCCACTCTTCCACCTGTGATGATGGGACTAACATTGCCCTCAATGACAACTTTGTAAAGCTCGTTTCCTGGTATGACAATGAATATGGCTACAGCAACAGGTCGGTGGACCTTTTGGCCTACATGGCCTTCAAGGAAGCCCTGGGTTACCCACCCCAGCAAGGGCACAAGAGCAAGAGAGAGGCCTTTGGATGCTGAGGAGTCCTGGTTTCAACTCAGGCCCTGACAATGAGCATCTATCTCACAGTTTCCATCTCAGACCCCCAGAATAACTGGAGGGGCTCAGGGAGTCATACTCTCCTTAATACTGTCAATAAAGCTCACTGAACCAATAAATAAACAAGTAAGTAAGTAAGTAAGTAAGTAAGTAAGTAAATGGAGAAAGTGTGGAATAACCACACAAGTGATAGAGAACTTTTATTTAGAACATGTATAAACCTCTCCAAAGACAAATAGTGACAAAAGAACCCAATAAGAATCAGGTACATTAATCCAAATGTCACTTTATTAAGATAAATAGCTAAAATAAGTATGTAAAACTTATTAACATAATTGTTCAATAAGAACACCTATGCATCTATTAGGATGGATAGAATTAAAAAGACTGACTTAATCAATTATTGGTAAGGATTTGAGGTGGCTGGAATTCTTTTGTTTTTGTTGAAATAATGAAATAGCTACAACCACCTCAGCATTGTTTGATAGTCTTTCATAATATTTTCATCTTGTACTTAATTATTGTCTATCATTCAACTTCTACATACAATCCCAAGAAATAGAAAGCATATGTGTTTATAGAAATTGTGAAAGAAAGATGAAAATGCTACATGAGGAAAATATTAGCATAGATTAGGTAACATTTTAACTAAGCACTTCACCATGAGACTTAAAAGAGAAAAAAAATCTTAAAAAATGGTTCAATTAAACAAGAACTTAAGGGCTTGAGGGACTGTATGATAAGGGTCATAAAATGCATTGAATTAAAAAAAATGAGAGCAAAAAAATACAATATTGTAGCTACATTGGAAACATCCCAAAGTAGAAAGCATATTGCTGAGACATTCTGTAAACATGAAGATTGACTGAAAAGGAGTAAGCAATGCTTAATAGAAATCTATAAAAATTAAAATACAAAGGAGGAAAAATGTAAATAAGTAAACAATGAATCCCTGAAGTTTTTTGCAATCAATGGAACATACATGGTACTTAAATATGTACTTCAAAATTTCGAATAATGTCAGACTATATCCCCAAATGATGTAAAATGATTAAAACTGAGACTGCCTTATAAAAAATTACTGTAACTTAAAGATAAAAAATTCTGTGTAACAACATGAAAGGTAAAATCCTTGAGACCTTCGGGTATGGAGGTGATGGCAGAGAGCACAGCAATGCCACGTCTGAATCGGGAAAGAAGGCATGCAGAAAGAGTGTGATAACTGATTACCTTATTTTCCCAGTTATGCAGGTATTAGGCAACTCTATGGATGGGAGAGATGAAGACATAATTCTAATGTGGCTAAGATGAAACTTCGATGAGATTTAAAAGAGTGAATTTCAACCGAGGAACAACTTCTTGAACAGAACACCAAGGGCTCAGGTTCTAAGATCAACCATCACTAAATGGGACCTCATGAGACAGAAAAGCTTCTATAAAGCAAAGGACATGCTTAACGGAACAAAACATCCTAGCCCAGAGACTGGGAAAAGATCTTCACCAGCCCCACATCTGACAGAGGGCTAATATCGAGAATACAGAAAGAACTCAGGAAATTAAACACTAACAATCCAAATAATACAATTAAAAAATGGAGAACAGAGCTAAACAGAGAATTTTCATCAGAGGAATATTGAATGGTAGAGAAACACTTAAAGAAATACTCAACATTCTTAGTCATCAAGGAAATGCAAATCAAAACAACTCTGAGATTCCTTCTCATACACAGAATGACAAAGATTAAAAACTCAAGTGACAGCACATACTGGAGAGGTTGTGGAGAAAGGATGGGTCTCTTCTCCTTATTTTTGCACAAGCTCCTCTCCCCAACCACAGTCCTGTTCTCCCTACTTTCCAAATACCTCACTGTCTGAGAGATTCCTTAATATTCCTCTATGTTCCCAGACCAGGCTTGCCATCCAGAGAAAGAAGTGCTCACTAGTGAATGAAGTGACGGGTTGGTGGTGAAGTTAGGATGCAGAACTAGAATGATGATGTAAAATTCTCAGTAACTCAGTCAGCTGGCGTTTGTTGGAAATGTCTAATTGTATTCAATTCACACCTGATTAGCAGAGAGTTACACTGTCATCGATGGAAGCTGGAGTTTCCAAATACAGACACTTTGATGATGTGTTTCTGCATCAAAGTTTCACTGACTCCCACTTGGGGCAGTGATTCAAGGGAAAATGAACATTTGTACAGATGAGATCGGGCACGTTCAGGGTGGTATGGCCGCAATTAGAGTAACACCCGGACAGCAGGTGTTACAATGACACCAGTGCAAACACGACAGAAATCTATACTAAGTGTGATTTCCTGTCCCGAGCCTTGAGGCTATTATCTACCAGTGCCAAATTATGTGTGAAATGAGAGAGATTTTAAGAGAAGCCACACATATCTCAAATCACCCAAGAGGGTTTGCTTTTAATGCTTATTTTATAATTTTAGGGTATAAGAAAGCAAGCCACAGAAGATTACACAATGGGGTCAGACTTACATTGTCTGATGGGCAGTTTCTCTGGCAGAGAGGCTATCAGCAAGCCATTCAGAATTTTATGGACCTGAGTTCCATTCCAGGTTCCCAAAAAGCTTTAAATAGGGTTGACATCGTGTTTCATTGCTATGCAAGTCATTCTCTTACTGTTAACGAGTTTGCCACACAACCATCGCAGGGTGGATTTCGCAAGTCTTAAAGAGTAGAGGACACTGCCCTATCTTATACAAAGCAGGCTTCTGTGGTGCAAGAGGAGGAAAAATAAATCTCATCATTTTGACAACAGCCTGAGTAACTGCAACCAGGGGACAGGGATGACCCAGGGGGAAATGGGGTGCTGTAGTGTTTGGCAATGCGGTTACCACACTCTATCAGCTTACATGTTTACACAAAATCATATATTTCAGTTCAGTTAGTCATTGATTTTGCCATCAAATATTATTATACGAAGGCATTAACTATTTAGCAACTTTTATCTGAATTTAAAAAATCAGCTAAAATGACTACTTCAACAAATTCATACAAGGCCCTCACTACATAGTGCTTTCACTCTGAGGATTTTGTCTGATTGCTTCGGTTTTGATGTAGAGAATCAGAGAGAGTTAGAGATTCAACTTCTGAGGCACAATCTTAGGTTTGGGAGCCAATGAATTCATATAACACTGGGGCTGGTTTATAGAGGCAGCATGACTTTTTAAAGAGAGAATTTTCTTCTTGGTATGGTTGTAACTTTATTTTATAACTTTTTATAACATAATAAATTTTTTGTAGATAATGTAGTACTTGGCTGGCATTCATTTCTAAAAGAAATGTGTTTTGCTGTGGTGAGGATGATAAAAGTCACCATGTCCTCAAGAGTGCCCGAGCTGGCTTACACAGCCTATTTATTGTCATTAATCACCTTATGCGCTACATAATCTCTTTGTCTCTATTTTACAGCTTTGAAACTGATGCATAGGTTCACTGAATTGAATAAACTCCTGCACACACTAAGACATATGACTGTTGCATCTTCTGCATCAAACCCTTGCCACTTACGGCTACCAAGTGCTGGGCACTGGCTTTGGGTCCTATGAGAGTGAGTGCTTTTCCTTTGACTGCTACAGATGAAGCAGCAGAATCTCATGTTATGTCCCTTAGAGTGTGTTACTGAAGCGAGTTTTTTAATGCTACCCTGCTAGCATTGCCTTTTTTTCCCAAACTAATAATGGAATGCAAATATTAGTGTATAAAAAGATGCCCTGCTTTGGTTATGTTTCTGAATTTCAAGTAGTTTTCTCTGGTGACTCTGAAAATCATAGAAAGTGAGAAACAATTGGGAAGTCAAAAGGTCAGAAATATAATTGCACAAATATAATTGTACATTTAGAAGAATTTGTTGGGCCATGAATGCAAAGTTTTCTAAATTTTAGGATTAAAGTCAGACATAATTGCTTTTAAAAATTAAAGACCTTATCCTTCTCTTTACATCCACAATGAAAGCAATACCTCTTAGCCTGAATTTAATTGAATGGATTTGATGTGCTGGGTCCAATTTTATGTGTGATCCATCTTTCCATTGTTTTCTTTCTTTGAGAGTTTAAGTCTTTGTTCCATAAGATAGGAAGGTATTCTGATACTCCATCACTTTTGTTAATGCTTTATCTTGATCATTATAGAATTAGAAGCTTTTTCCTAGCAGAGATGTCTAGAAGGAAGACATGATTGTAGTTTTCAAGTGTACTTACAGTGATAATGTACTTGGCTGTAATTCTTTAGCACTCTATATAAGTATTATAATTAATCCATGCTATAATCAGGATGCTGATTATATACATATTATTAAGGCATAGAAAGTGAGAAACAATTGGGAAGTCAAAAGGCCAGAAATATAATTGCACAAAGCTACATAGTCAGTAAGTGAAGAAACCTCAGTCTTAGCTAAGCAATTACTCCAGGAACATTGAAATCACACAATAGGGGACAGTCATGGGTCGTGCTAGAAGTGAAAACCCGAAAAGGGAAACAATTCCTGGCATATTAAAGTAGATGGGAGTTAGAGTGTGTGTTCATGTGTGCGCATGTGCAGGAGGGCATGTCCGTGTGTGCGAAGAGCACAAATGAATGCACGCATACTCACAGGTACATACATGCGCACACACATTTGCATAAACGCACATACACACGCACATACCACAAGGACCAGTCCTGAGTGTGAGATATAGTAAAGGCTTTATTTAAAATTCAATTTTCTTTTAGACAATTTTGTATATGCACATAGTACACACTGATAGCTGTAGAAAGTTGACTCTATGCTGCTGTGGTGAAGGCAGCCCCCATACGCGTGTGAGATTCTACAATTGCATGGCTGCCTACAGGGCACACATACACTCGTAAGTAACCCTGTGTCCATGCTCGGTAAGTTTGGCCAATAATCTTACTGCTCTTGGGCCTATAACAAAGCGGGCTGAGAAAACCGTGAAGCAGTCCATAAGCAGCATCCTCCATGGCTTCTGCAGCAGGTTCCTGTCCTGTTTGAGTTTCTGCCCTGACTTCCTTTAATGAGGAATAGTAATTTGGAAGTTTAGGCCAAATGAATTTTTTCTTTTTTTTTTTTTTCTAGTGGTTTGATTTTTATTTTTTTTATTTTTTTATTACACTTTATTCATTTTGTATCCCCCCATAAGCCCCTCCCTCCTCCCCTCCCGATCCCACCCTCCCTCCTCTTTCTGTATGCATGCCACTCCCCAAGTCCACTGATAGGGGAGGTTCTCCTCTCCTTTCTGATCTTAGTCTATCAGTTCTCATCAAAAGTGGCTGCATTGTCCTCTACTGTGGCCTGGTTAGGCTGCTCCCCCAATTTTATGTAAGAAGTTGGAAATAGTAAGAGCTGGAGGGACGGGAACTCCACAAGGAGAGCAACAGAACAAAATAATTTGAACAAGGGAACTTCCCAGAGACTCATACTCCAACCAAGGACTATTCGTGGAGATAACCTAGAATTTTTTCTTCTTTAACTTGCTTTGGTCTTGGTGTCTCATCACAGCAATGATAACCCTAAATATGAAAAACTGATTTGCTCTTTTCCCATATTTTTATTTTATCCTTCAGATTATAATATAGTTATATCATTTCTCACGTCTCTTTCCTCATTCCTAACCCTTTCGTGTATTTATTTTATTTTTGAGATTGTAATATAATTATATCATTTCTCCTCTTTCCTTCCTTTGAGCTCACCTGCTTTCTTTCTAATTCATGGCCTATGTTTTTGTTACTTGCTGTTATATGTATATATGTATATACTCCTAAATGAAACCTGATCCAGCTGTACAATCTCGCTTGTATTTATGCTTTCAGAGCTGAGTAGTATTGGATAACAAGTTAGTGTGCTCCTCATTGAAGAAGATTATTTTTTTCCCACTCTCAGCACTCCATAGTTGTCTATAGTCCTTTGTGTAAAGTTGAGGCTGAATGAGATTTCCACCATCCACTTCGGTATGTCTACTGTTGTGTCCTTGCTCAGATCATGTTAGACATTCAGTCAGGTTGGTGGGCCTTTAGGAGTGCTGCAGCTTCTAACTTTCCTAGGAGACACTGACTCACAGCAAACTCCTTGATCCTCTGTTCCTCACAGTACCTCCACCACCCCTTCCCAGTATCCTCTGAACCTTTGGTGTGTGGGCTGTTTTGTAGATGTTCCATTGGGACTGGGTTCCACAACCCTTCTCTTTGATTGGCTGTGGTTTTCTGTAACAGTCTCTGTATTTTGAAAAGAGAAGTTTCTTTGGTAAATGTGGCTGCCCTCAGCAACACTTAGAAACCACCTGAGGGGAGGGCTGGGAGATAGGGAGAACAATGCTACATGAAGGAGGACACCAAGTCATTGATCAAGGTGCTAATTTATTGAAGGGAGAGCCACCTATATAAAAGCAGGAGAGAACAAGAAAATTTCTTTACTGTAACATCCATCTGTGTCAGCTGGCAGCTTGTTCGAGGATTCACTCAAGGTTACACAGAACCAGCTATCTGGCTCCCAGGGTAGTGCGGAGCTTGCTTATCTTGTTCCCAGGAACAGAGCTCCCTAATGCAAAGCTTGCAAAGGTCAGTCTTTCAGAAGCTGACTGGCTGCCAAAGTCAGAAGGCAAAACTTTATTTACCAGAGACCACTATTCAAGCTCAGCACCAGATACACACTCCATTTTGGCTAATTCAAATCCACTGTCGCTGCCACAGTTGAAGGGAAAGGATCACACTTATCTGTGGGTATAAGGATAAATACTTATATATTTGCCTGTTTATGTTGAGCATCAATGGAGAGGGTCACCAGCTAATAGGAATGGAGATAGAGTAGTACAGAAGGAAAGGATTGGATTGATGCAGGGTGGCATCTTTCTTTCTTAGAGTGCTGTCTCTGTTTTTCTCCTGGGGAAAACTCCCGAGGAGTTGAGATATCCTGTCCTGTAGTGGAAAGCCATGGAAGCTCAGCTGGTCATTTATCAGTTGTGAATTTGAATTGAATGAGCTGTCAAGAGGAATGATACTCCTACCTTCTTAAGTGTCCCTGACAAATTTTAATGAGAAAATGTAGGTAATCAGGTAGTTTTGATGACTCTTTGTTGTCAGGGGCAAAGTTGCCAAATATTTCATTACATTGATATAGGGGAGCAATCAGCCATATTGTTTTAGATTCTAGTGAATTGAAACATATTTGGACTTACTACCAATTAAGGCAGGTCAGGAGGGAAAGCTTTACTCGGGGATGTATGCTTTATCTGTCAATGGAAAGACTTAAAAGTATTCTGGTCATTTGGGAAATGTGAAAGAAACTTGAATGTTAGATAGGCATTATTTCAGATAAATTCCAAGGTCCTACTCTTAGGGTCAGTGATGGTACCGAAAGTCAAGGTTAAGAAAAATTCAAGTTTCTTCACGAATTTTTTTTCTTAGTTCAAGATCTCTCTTTCTCTTTCAGAAAAATTTGAGACAAATAACAGAAACCCTTGTGTCTTATAGGAAGTTTTGCTCAAGAAAATATATTTTACTATAAATATTTTAGAAGGTGTCTGACACAAGGTCTGAGTAATCTTAAGAAACTGAAAGACTGAGTTGTAGATGTGGTTTAGATTTCCAGCACTGGACAAAGGATGTATGATGGCACATATCTGCAATCCCAGCACTCAGGAGGTAGAGGCAGGAAAATCAGAAATTCAAGGTTATTCTCTGCTACAAAGTGAATTTGAGGCCAGCCTGCACTACATACGACCCTGATTCAAAAATTCATAAATTATACTTAAGTATAATAAAAGCTTTAAATTTGTTATATTACAATTGCATATTTGTTTGTGTGCTCATATTTCTGAGGCAGAGATTATAAACCCTCTGTAAGAGCAAGGAAGTAAATACAGGTTTTATGTACCAGTCTCTGTATCATCTGCTCAGCTCTGCTGTTGTAGCTTAAGGCAGACTGTGTAATTCATAGTTCTGTTTTTGTGACAAAACTCTCAGGGTGAACAACTTAAGGGAAGGAAGATTTTTCTTGGCTCATGATTTAAGTAGTTTCAGTTTAAGGTTAGCTGGCTTTATGAACTGTGGTTCTGAAGAAAGACACGGCACCATGATGAAGAAGGTATGTCAGAGTAGAGTTGCTCATCTTGTGGCAGTCAGAAAATAGAAAGAGTGAGAGGAAAAGGCCAAGAACATTTGACTGGTGTGAGTGCCTGAGGCTTTTAATCTTAGAACTCAGGGAGGCTGAGGCTGGTGGATTGTATTGAGTTCGAGGCCAGCCTGGTCTAAAAAGTGAGACCAGGACAGCTAAGGCTACCCAGAAAAATCCTGCCTTGAAAAACCAAGAACCAACCAACAAGATGTACCATTTAAAAGCCTGTCCTCAGTGACTTGCTTCCTCCATGTAGTCCTCACCTCTCCTGGTAAGATTTTGTCAACTCGACACAAGCAAGAGTAATCTAAAGAGGAAGCTCAACTGAAAAATTACTACCTCCTTAGAATCGACTGTAAGACTGTGAGGAATTTTTTCTATTAACTAATGTGGCTCAAATACTGGGTGGGGGGAGGGTGGTGAGTGTACCACCCCTAAGCAGAGGGTCCTGGGTGATGTAAGAAAGGCTGGGAAAACCAGGCCAAAGGCCAGGAATGAGCATTCCTCCAACGCTTTGGCTTCAGATACTGTTTCAGGTTCCTGCTGTGTGCTCCTGCTCTGGCTTCCCTCTATGCAGGATTCTAACTTGTAAGATGTTAGCGATCTTTTCCTACCAAAGTTTCTTTGGTCCTGGTCTTTATCAACAATAGGAGGAAAACTAGGACACTACCTACTAGTTTCCACTACTGCCTAAGAGTACCACCAAATTCTGTGTTCATCAATAACTAGGTTAGAGTCCTCCTGCTTTAATTACTTCTTAGCAATTGAATTATTGAACTGGGCACCATGTCTTCAATAAGCAGCTTGGGGGAAGCACTTCATATGTTAGACATAGCACAGCCATAAACAACGTAGAGATGAGAGCATGGCTGCCCTCTGATAGAGCTTTAAGGCAGTGAATCACATTTGGCACAGACAGAGCTTGTTCCTTACCTCACTCATGCAAAACAACTCCCAAGCAAATCAATGGCCGAGAACCATAAATCCCTTAGGAGAAAACATACATGCAAATTTGTGTAATCTTTGATTTAGTGATAGATTCTTCTTTCCAACACCAGAAGCATGAAAATGAAAAAATAAAAAAGAAAGAAAAATAGATAATTTTGTATTTCATCAATGCAATACTAAGAAGACCTTATGTGGGCTAAAGGAAACAATTGAGAAAAAGAAGACAACCTGCAGAATGAGGGGAATTAATCTCAATCATGTGTTTGAAATCTAGTATTCAGAAAATATATATCATAAAACAATATAAAATAAAGTACTGAATGGGTAAATGACTTAAATAAACATTTCTCCAAATATTTACTGATGTTCAATAGATACTTAAAGAATGCTCAATATCATTGTCATTAGAGAAACATAAATGAAAACTGTAAGTATATATCACTTTTCTCACATGAGGTTGTAATTTATAAAGCAAGACAAAATTCAGAAAATAGTAAATGATAGCAAGATATAGCAAACTTGGAACTTTTTTTGACTTTTTTTTTTAAATTCTTCATTAATTACACTTTATTCACTTTGTATCCCCCCTGTGGTTCCCTCTCTTCTCCCATCCCAATCCCTCCCTTCCTCCACCCTCTGCATGCATGCCCCTCCCCAAGTCCACTGATAGGGGAGGTCTTCTTTTCCTTCCTTCTGATCCTAGTCAATTAGGTCTCATCAGGAGTGGCTGCATTGTCTTCTTCTGTGGCCTGGTAATGCTGCTTCCCCCTCAAGGGGAGGTGATCAAAGAGCAGGCTAATCAGTTCATGTCAGAGACAGTCCCTGTTCCTATCACAATGGAACCCACTTGAATACTGAACTGCCATGGGCTCCATCTGTGCAGGGGTCTTAGGTTCTCTCCATGCCTAGTCCTTGGTTGTAGAATCAGTCTCAGGAAAGACCCCTGTGCTCAGATTTTTTGATTCTATTGTTCTCCTTGTGGAGTTCTTGCAAACCTGGAACTTATCTTCTACTGTTAAGAATATAAAATGGTACCGTGGTGGTTAAAGACCAATAGTAGGAAGCCAGGAGGTGGTGGCACACACTTTTAATCCCAGTGCTTGAAAGGCAGGGGTGATTGGATCTCTGAGTTCGAGGCCAGCCTGGTCTACAGAGTGAGTTTCAGAACAGCCAAGACTACACAGAGAAACCCTGCCTCAAAAAACAAAACAAAACAAAACAAAACAAAAAAAAAAAAAACAGAACAACAAAACCAAAACCAACTATAGCAAGGGCTAGATACATATACCAGTGGTTAAGAGCACTTACTGCTCTGTTGGGGGACCAGGATTTGACTCTAACACACATTTTGGGTGGCTCACACTGCCTGTAACATTGCCTCTAAGGCTGTCTGATGCCCTGTTTTGGACTCTGAAGGCTTCTGCCCACATATTGTGTACATTCATATGCTCAGCCCTATACAAACACACAAAAATAAAAATAATAAAGTTAAATTTTAAACAGCAATTCCCTAGAAAATTTAATCACAAAATTACTATTTCTATCTAGCCATTTCTCTTCTAGGTATATAGTGAAAATAATTAGAAACAGGCATTTCTTACTATGGAATATTTCTAACCATAAGAATATTATATATTAATAAGGTAGAGACAGACCTCAAAAAGTTTACTAAGTGAAAGATTCCAGACACAGAGTCGCACATTGGGGATGTAGAGATGGTTCTGTACTTAAGCCATTTGTTGCTCTTGCAGAGGACCGAAGTTCTCATCCCAGCACATAATTTGGATGGCTTGCACCTTCAGCTACAGAGGATTCAGTGCCCTCTCTGGCCTCCACAGATACTTGCACATAAGTGTAACTATGTGGTTACACACATAGTAAATAAATATAACATATTTATACATAAATATACAAATAAAATAATAAATACAAAAATCTTTAAACAGTTAGAAATATGGTTTTATTTATATGCACTATATAGAAAAGACCAATATGTAGAGAGGAAAAACCGATTGCCTCCTGATAAGGAATGGGGACACAGAAGGGTGTGAGATGGCAGCTAATGTTTATTGGGTTCATTTCTGTTCTGATGGAATGTTTTGCTTGCTGCGTGTAGTGGTTGTGTGGTATTATGAATATGCTAAGTTTGAATGAAATTTACATTTTAGAATGGTTAACTGTACCTTACATTCTGCCGGAATGAAAGGCAGGACAACAAAACACACGGAGTAGAGGCAATAGGAACTGAGCCTGAGGTTGTTGGGCTAACAGAAATAAAGGAATAAAATGCTTTAGATTAAGGTGGCCATGGAGATACAGATGAATTGATCAGCCATGAGCAGCTGAAGCTAGTACAAAACCTGGAGGAGCAGGTGGTGAGGACATACTGAAGACACAGCTTCCGTTTGGCTCACTCCCAACTTGAGGCTGCAGAGGAGTAATAACACGGATTCATTTAGGTCCAACTTTTTTCCAAACTCATTATATGACCTTGTATAAAACAGAATTCCAGACCCATAAAATCTATTCTCATTAAGACCATTTATTTCTTTCCAATAAAACTTGAAGTTTTCATTTGATCCATTAACATTCTTAATGCCATCTTTTTATTTCTCTCTTTAAGAAACTATTTTTTCATGTTCTAAGCATAATAATTACCTACTTGACAAATGTATTCCTAATTACACAATTACTTTATTATATAGTACCAGTTTTTAAAAATGCCTGAAGTCTGATATCTTCTGGAAGAGAAATTATTTTATCTAATGTATGATTTAATTTCCCCTAAAATCATTATTTAGGGGTGGGGGAGGAAATGAGTTAGGCAGAAAGGCTCTGGTGTGGAATTTTAGTACTGAAACACCTGACAGAGGTCAGTCAGAACTGATGAGGAAGTATGAAATGAAACAGAACTGGTTAGAATACCTGGCTGGATTTCTGTCTGCTGTGAAGTCTGATTGTATGGGCCTCTGTTTGTGCATGTGTATGTATGTTCATTGGCATATGTGTACTCAATGTGATATGAGAATGTCTTTGTCAGTCAGAGGTCTTTTTTGAGCTAAATGGTCAGATGTTGAAAGTTGGTGTTTAGTATCTATGTAGTATTTGTTATGATTCATCTCGGCCCTGCAATATTTCTGTCTATTTCTTTGCAACAGTAGTTGCAGTACTTATATATTAGAGAGAGGTGAAATCTACTCCACTTTGATGTGTTTTCAATAGCTCAACAGAAGCTTATTTGTCAGGTATTTTAAATGCCATGAAGCTGAGAATGAATTTTAGGAAGAATGGAACTTTGCATAGAGGGTATAATAAAATAATTTATTAAGGGGCTGGAATGCAATTGGAAGTCTGCTGTTGGTAGAGTGATAATCAACAAATTTGTCTAACAGGTAGACTCAAATAGGTCATTCTTGACTTAATTGATTTGTTTATATAGAAAATATGAAAGTTTTCTTAATTTGCTTCTTCAACTCTCCAAAAGGTTGCCTATATGCTGCCTCAGAAATATGCCCAAACTCCACATAGTTTTCCCTACTAGGAAAACGGTTAACATCCTCTGGAAGAGTTTCAACAACTCGGATCCTGGGAATTCTCCTGGGGATCCTAACTCTGTGCAGAAATTCCAGTACTTTCCTCAGGCTCATGTGTTTCCATTAGTTATAGCATCTAGTGTTGTATGTAGGGTACACTGAAGGATATTGTAATCTAAACATTCCACTAATATTTATCTGTTAAATTAATTATCCCATCCTTCTCTTAGCTACTTACAAAAGAACATAAACATCCCGCCTTACATGCTTCTTTCTCTCCTTAGCTTTCCTCTTCTTTTTTTAATTAATATTATTTCTGTAAGAAAGTCTATCATCTCACTTTCACCAGTCTTTCCTTTCCTGGATGTCGCTGGGTACCAGTCTCTGCTCCTTCATCTTTGAGGTGTTGGTGGGTTTGATTTTATGGCCTGAGAGCATTCAGTCTCTCCCTAAAGAATTAGTTAATAGGCGCTGACATTCATGTGGTATTTCTGGGGTGAGGAAAGAGGAAAGTAGGGAGATGTTTCTGTTCTTGACTTTTAAGCAGGTATGGGAGATGAGGTCCAAGAATGCTGAAGCCAAAGGGTCCAGTGAAGAGCTCATCCTAGGGCTTCATTTCAACAAAGCAGTGATGTAATGGAAACAACATTCATTCAATACTCATGAATGAGCTAAGAATTTCACCAGATATCAGTGGGAGAGAACAGCTCCTGTGATGGAGCCTCGTCACAGTGCCTGCTATCATCTCCTGAGATTGTCATCTCCTTTTTCTTACCCCTTTCCTCCCAGTCCACCTAACAAGTGTTTGTTTTCCCCAATCATAGGCAGCACTGCTTCATCTCCCCATTCTTGATATGGATCATCACTAAAGCATCTTTTCACTTGTTTCTTTACCATGAGGTGTGGAGTGCATGTGAGCAGGGAGTGCTTCTACACCCTTCAACACTTTATTCTCAGTGATGAGCTTCAAATGCAACTCTGGATGGAGTTAAGAGGAGAAGTGAATAAATAAATAAGTGGGCAAATGATAGACTGGAGAAACATTTGCACCTGTGAGAATGATTGTGACTGATGACAGTTTCAGTCATACAGTTGATGTGTGAGTCCATTAAAACCCAAGTAATACGTTCTGCTCATCCCACCTGTGTGGAGTTCACTTGGAGCTCCTAATATCTTTATCCCTACAAGGTGGACATTGGTAAAATGGTCATTTTACCTTCATCATCAATACAAATGCTAATTAAAAAACAGCCTTAGAAACGAGAAAAGTGGGTATGGGTTATAGGATCTGGGTAGGTTTTGATCATGAGGAAGATTTTGACAGTGGTTTAGAATAGTTAAGGTTTTTACTTCTAGAGGAAGTGTGCGCTAGCCTTCCCTGTTATCAGTGAGGCCGAAGTGAATAGTACATATGGAAAGCACGCTGAGTGGGCAGGAGGACATGTGGATGTGATGCCTGTAACCTCCAGAGAGAGAAATTTGGGCTTGTACACATTGATAACAAGAAACCACTATTGGCTCTTGAGAACCTCTTTGTTGCCAGACACAGCTGAGAATTAGCAAGAAAAATACCATGAATTTTGATTGTCCACATTAGCTTATGATCACAGCAGACGTATGGAGTCTGATTATAGCACAGTGATTGGGGTTCCTGAAACTGAACACATACTGGCACATCTCCGTGGATCTGAGGCATTTGTGCCTTGGCAAGCTCTTTGAAAATAGTGCCCAAATCACCAGAAGTTGGTTTTCATATCCAATGAAAATTCATGAGATAACAAATCAGTCTAGTTTAGCCCCTCATGGAGCTATGTAGTGGTCCCTGGTATAACAGTGAAAATTATTCTCCGTTACTCCACTCCTAGAGATGTAATTGATAAAAATCTATTCACTAGTGCACAGAGACATGAATAAAGAGTATGTCATCATAAAATATTGAAAATATACCCAAATTCATCCATGTATGAAGGAAAAAGAATTTTAGTATAGTCACATAATGTTGTGACATTCAATGGTGGAAATTACTGACTAGAATGATGTGTGTTGTAAGAGTTCCTCAAAAATATATGTGTGAAAGGCTTGTTCCCAAGCTTTCTGTCATTGGTAACTTTAAGGCATGGTTCCTAGTGAGAGTTCTTAGGTCATTGGGAGGTGTGACCTCAAAGGGGATTATCCATGGGAGATGAGATGGGGAAGCCCAGTTCTTCTAAACTCTCTTCACCAGCTACTTCAGCTTCCCCAAATAAGGGAAACTCAAGTCTATGGATGCCTCTGGACCCCACTGAACTTGCATTTCTTCTGCTACTTCCCTGATTGACCCATTAATTTATTGCATTCATAAAAACTCTGTGTTCTAAAACTTGAAGTGGTTCTCAAAATTCCAGTATTTTATAAATTAATGAAGCATACTGTGTTTATTTCACTTAGACTTTTAATATTTTTGCAATTTGAAATATTATTATTATTTTTTAAATTCTATCTTTTATTTTTATATTATAATACAGTTGCATCATTTCTCCTTCCTTCCCTTTAAACCTTCCCATATTCCATTATTATCTTTTAAATTCATGACCTCTTTAATCATTAATTTTTCTTACATACATATATGTGTATGTATATATATATATATATATATTAATGCCTCCATTGTAAAATAAGAGAGTGCAAGAAAATAATACAATATGATGATTATGCGGGTCTATAGCAGTGAAATATTATTTATTCGCTTTATCTTCAGTCTCATAAGATTTTAAAAAAAATGGCTTCCCAAAGCTATAAAACTCCTTATTTTTCATGCTCCATACATTTAAAATTTTATAAATTTACGTAAACATGGTTTCTATTGATGATCATGAGCAGTGAGGTCTTAGGGGACTCATCTCCATTGCTTTTACACCATGTTGAGCTAATGACAGAGGACTGAAGGGAAAAACCAGGCTCTGAACTGCAACTCCCAGCGACACGCGAGAAAGCACGTGCTACAGCTGCACCGTAATTACAACTGGTGTAAAAATGTGTCTCCCAGGCTTTCGTGCAATTGATAGAGTTACAAGATACTTTGGACAGCACCATGTGCAAAGTTTCTCAACGTGAATTTAAGTATTGGTGTATCTGAGGTGCCACTATTAACTGCCTTTTCTCAAAAATAAGACTGTGAGCAACCATTTCCAGGAGGAGGGGGCTATTGGGCAGCTGGGTGTTCTGCAGGGTTATCTTAGCTCCTCTCAACTGTTCCTGCAATGACGAATTTCTGAGCATCTTCGGAACATCACTGGTTGTAAAACATTCACTCACTCTCTCTCATGCTTGCACACACAATCACCCTAAACATAATCACACACTCACATGCCTATTCACTCTCATACACACTTGCACACACAATCATTCCCAAGTAGAATCACACAACACTCACAAACACACTTCCTCTCACACAATCACCCCCTCACACCCACTCACACACAGGCACCCTCAGACATATTCACACATACCCATTTACCACCCCACTTACACAAACACCCCCCACACGTTGGTCATAGTTATCCTAATTATTTATGCCAACTTATTTTTTCTAATTAATATTTTGTGTGTTATGTGTTTGTCATAAGTACATGAAAATGTGCATAAGTACACCTATGCAGAGGCCAGATGAGGACTTCCAGAACCTTTCTCTATCTCTCTCTGCTTTATTGTCTAGAGACAGGACTTCTTTCCAAACCCAAACAATGTAATTTATGATAAGCTGGCTGTTTTGCTTATCAAGGTGTATTTTTTTATTATTAGGATTACAGATGCACAGAATTATGTGTAACTTTTTACATGGCCACCCAGGTCCTCATGTATGCAGAGAAGGTGCTGTTACTCACTGATACATCTCCTGAGCTCTTATCTGTTCTTTAAACTTGATTTGTTTCTTATACATCCCAACAGCAGTTTCTTCTTTTCCCGCTCCTAGTTTCACCACCACCGCCCTTCCTCAGGTCTCCTCCTCCTCCATTTGCCTTCCAAAAAAGAGCAAACCTTATTTGTTTTTGTTCTTAAAATATGGAAAATGAAATCCAAGTGAGTTAAACAATGAAAAGACACAATTTTCTTGAAACCGAGCTGAGATGAGAACCTAGTCCTTCATATTCTCATAATTTGGTACTCCCGATCTCATAAAATTGTTTCAGTGATACTGTGTAGAGGTTGGCTCCTGTTGGAGGTATTTCATGTCCACAAATTTTCAAGGGAAAGTAATGGTCCTTTCCCATCTAAATGGTTACCTCTATGCCAGGGCTTAAATGAAAACAGCAAGCAAAGAAAATATGGAGCTTGTCTACCTCGGGAGAGCAACAGCCTTTTGTGACGCAGTCCAGGCAAATTATAGGACTAGTTTGCTAGTTTTAAAAACTGTAATGGGTCTTATCAGGACTGGCTTCTTTAATAGACTAGGGTCAGGATTTAAGGGAAGGATGACCTCCCCTACCATTGGACTGGGGGAGGGGCATAGGAGAAGAAGAGGGAAGGAGGGTGGGATTGGAGTGGGATGGGGAGGGGGCTACAGCTGGGATACAACGTGAATAAACTGTAATTAATAAAATTAAAATAAAAAAACTGTAATGGGAAGTGAGATTCACTGAAGCCAAGTATTTTTGTGAGGAAAAGCATGAAGACAATGTTGCCCAGGCGTGGGCATGCTTGGTCTTATCACTAATCCTCGACTCTCTTGAGAAGCTTCTGCCTTTGTCAGAGACAAATGGGAAGTTATCATTGCTGACTTAAGGAGCCTGGTCTTTAGATGGTGAAACTTCAGACAGCAGTATTTTTTTTTTTGAGGTACTCCTTACGTCTATATCTAAATGAGACAAGAAGAAGCTGCCTGAGGAGCTTAAGGAAGACAGAGAGCCATACCTTCTAGCCAGACCTAAGGATACAGACAAAGGTATCAACGAATCAACGTTTTTCCTTTTTCCTGAAGTGAGCCTATTAATTCTAGAGTTGGTAAGCCAAGTTTACCCTCAGACTCCAGGAAATGGTTATCACAGACACCTCTACAAATACAACCAATGTAACTGTGGTGATGCCCATTTGGCTTTCGATTTAAGAAAAGCAGAAGAGATAGGAAATGTGGAGGAGGGATTATGGGTTGGAGGTTATTTCAATTTTGAAATAATGTTCATTATTGGAATAAGATTAGTTAGTATTCTAACTATATAGCATCAAAAATTGAAGAATATAACTTGCAGATAAAAATGAAAAAAAAAAAAACAAAATCTCATCAGAAAAAAAAAGAAACCCAATACATTATTAATGGCTACTTCTGATTCATCATCTATGTGTATAATACATGTGGCGCTCAGCTTCTTGTTTGTACAATGAGATAATTGAAGCAATTAACTTAAGAAGATAAAAGTTCTATTTTATTTTATGATAGAGGATATTATCGGATAGCTCAAGATCGAGTGACTGCAGAACCTTGAGCTATAGGTAGCTTGAGGTTGTGACACTGGTACGAGGGTGTAACACAGCTCATCAGTTACCCCGAGAGTCAGAGAACAGCAGAGGAGCCCAGACTTTATAAAGTCCTGGAAGGGCACACCACCAGTGACAAAAGAGCCTCACATAAGGCTCACCACATGGTCATTCCTAGCAGTATCATTCCCGTCACCAAACCTGAATCTTTGAGAATTTCTAAATTCGAACAAACACATATATAATGCTATGTAATTACGGAATAACATAAATATTTTATAGCTGGCAGTCTTGGTTTTGAACTCAGATTGGGAGTTTATTCTGGTTTGATATATGGATATACTAATTTTTAGTATATAGAATATATATTGATACTTTTCTTTCTTTCTTTCTTTCTTTCTTTTTTTTTTTTTTTTTACAAACCAAGCATTCTTTTATTAAGCCTCTTTAGTAATAGAGGTACATAACACAGATCAGAAAGTTTGAGAGTGTTTTCTTTCTGAGTAACCATTGGAAGCTGTAAATGAGAATGCTCTTGGTAATCAATCCATAATAGAATATAAAATTTTTACTGATGGTTTCTAAAGTTTGCAAAGCACATGAGAATAAGACACAGCTTTGATTTGAAAGCCAAGTAGGCTTTTGCAAGTGAGTTCATAATTTCAGTGTTGTGGTCCCACCGATATTGCTGTTTAGCTTGGCTTTGAACCTGCTTAAGAAATCTTATTTATTTTATTTTATTTTAATTTTTTTATTTTTAATTACACTTTATTTACTTTGTATTCCCCCTCTAGTTCCCTCCCTCCTTCCCTCCCCTTCCTCCCCCTTCTCCATGCATGCCCCTCCCCATGTCCACTGCTAGGGGAGGGTTTCTTTTTCTTCCTTCTGATCCTAGTCTGCTAGGTCTCAATCAGGAGTGTCTGCGTTGTCTTCCTCTTTGGCCTTTTAAGGTGCTTCTCCCTCAGGGGGAGGTGATCAAAGAGCAAGCCAATCAGTTCATGTCAGAAGCAGTTCCTCTTCCCATTACTATGGAACCCACTTGGACACTGAACTGTCATGGGCTACATCTGTGCAGGGGTTCTAGGTTATCTCCATACTTGGTCCTTGGTTGGAATAGCAGTCTCAGGAAAGACCCCCGTGCTCAGATTTTTTGGTTCTGTTGCTCTCCTTGTGGAGCTCCTGTCCTCTCCAGATCTTACTGTTTCTCACTTCTTTCATAAGATTCCCTGCATTCTGCCCAAATAGTAATAGTTTTAATAGTTGCTTAGAAGTACAAACAATACTTCATTGTTTGTATGATCATTTCTATTTATTTATTGGCTTTTTTAAAATATTTTTTTATTAATTACACTTTATTCACTTTGAATCCCCCCTGTAGTTTCCTCTCTCCTTCCCTCCCAATCCCTTCCTTTTTCCCCCTTCTCCACACATGCCCCTCCCCAAGTCCACTGATAGGGGAGGTCTTCTTTTTCTTCCTTCTGATCCTAGTTTGTTAGGTCTCATCAGGAGTGTCTGCATTGTCTTCCTCTGTGTCCTGGTAAAGCTGCTGCCCCCTCAGGGGGAGGTGATCAAAGAGCAGGACAATCAGTTCATGTTAGAGACTGTCCCTGTTCCTACTACTATAGAACCCACTTGGACACTGAACTGCCATGGGCTCCATCTGTGCAGGGGTTCAAGGTTATCTCCATGCCTGGCCCTTGGTTGGAGTTTTTAACAGACGTAGGACACAGTGATCAACCGGTGCACGTCACTGATATGTAAACGCTATAAACTGAGGGTAGTGAGGTATTTGCTCTCTTCTTCGTAAAAACTTTCAAGTTTATTTTTACTTTGATTCAAGAGTTTATGTGTTTTTTTTGTGTGTAGATGACTTAGATGTAGAGACAAAATCTATTTTTCTTTAAAATAATAGTTATAGCACAACAATTCAAGGCTCATATGCTAATAGCAGGCATACTATTATGTGTTTATAGAAGAGCTCACTGGAATTTAATTCTCATCTTTAACCTGTTTCATGATAAGAAACACAGATTATTAGCAACCTGCCTTCTTTCTGCCCAACATTTCAAGGAATTCATGTTCCAGCATGCAGGCAATAAATCTGTGGGAAAATGGTCCATAAACTCTCTTTCAAGATGCTTAGAAGACTGTATAGACTTTGAGTGAGAAAGAAAATTCCATCTGTTTTGTCTCAGAATTCTTGCAGAAATCATTTGATTGATTGATGGGCATCCAATACGTTTAACATTTCTGTATTTTCTTTTCGAGAACTTTATTAAACTTTCCCATAGAAAATATAGAACATATTTTTTTTCAAGCACTGATATCTTTTGCTTTTTATATTTAATGCAATTGGTAGGCAGGTTAGAAAAGTGATTAAGAATACTAGTCATATATAAACACAAAAATGAAAAACTAGAAACTTTCAAATTACATTTAGAAAAGATGATAGACACAGTTATCTTGAAATATCCACAAAGCTATTTTTATATATACTAACATACCAGGTAATTTTTGTTCATTCATTCATTCATTATGTATGTATGTATGTATGTATGTATCTATCTATCTATTTATTTACTTATTTATTTATTTGTATGCCAATTAATACAGTTGCTATTAGTAGGAGTTGGTGAACCTGGAAGATAAGTTTTTGGTCCTTATGTAAGTTTAAGATTAAATCCATTCTTTCATTAAAATATTCTTTCAATTGTAATACATTAATGTTTAATATAATTGAATCTCAAAAGTATAGTGGACCTAATATGGCTTCTAGCTAATCTGGTTTCTAGTTCAAACACAGAGAGAAGCAATACCATGCATGTAAACTATACATCTGTGTCAATGTGTCTCAACTACCACAAAAGTTTCTTTTTTAAGAATTATTTTCATATAATATATTTGATCATATTCTTTATTTTCCCCTCATTCCAGATAATCCTCATCTATATATCTAGTCAACTACATTGTTCCTATGTATCTAAAATAATAAAAACAAAAACCCTGCTCTCTAAAAAGCAATAGGAGAAAAAATCTAAACAAAACTAAAAGCTCACAAGAAACAGAGGGCATGAGGCCAGGTTGCTACACCTCGTGACACTCCGTTGGAGAAAACTGATTTTGTTCTTAAGCAGCAATATTCAATTTCAAATAACTTCTTGGTTGGGCTGGAATTTTTCAGTGCTGGTATTTTATATGGCTTGAATTGTTGCAGGTTTTGTGTGTGCTGTCACAGTCACTGTTAGTTCGTGTTTATCATTCCTGTTTTGTCTGGAAGATACTGTTACCCTGGAGTCATCTATCAGTTCTGCTTTTACCTTCCTGCTTCTTCTTTCATGTAGATCCCTGCGCCTTGAGGGGAGAGGATTGATGAAGACATAGCTTAAAGGGTTGAGTGACCTAAAGTCTACATATTTTTCAGTTGTGGTTCTTTGTGTTAATTATCATTCACTGCAAAAAGAAGCTTTGTTGATAAGATTTGAGCTATGTACTGATGTATGCTTACAGCAATATGTAATTAGGGATGATGTTCCCTTTACTTTAGTGAAATAGTGAGAGTAGATTTTCCCGATGGGTCCCAAGACCTCTCTAGTTCCAGGTTCTTGGACACTCTAGCAGTGTCAGGTTACGTGAGATAGCCTCCATCTCATGTAATTGGCCTTAATCCAACCAAAATTGCTTAGTTACTTCCATAAAATTTCCCCCTGTTGCGCCGACTGTCTCCCAGGTAGGTCATTTTTATAGGCTGCGTGTTTTGTAACTAAGTGATATTAGTGATATATTTCTCCTCTGGTAACACGCCAAGTGCATCCAGCACCTTAAGTACTTGTCAGTAGAGGCAAATCTTCTCCTGGGCACCAGCTCAGTATCTTCATGTTCAATGACATAGTGGTGTCTTCAGCAACTAGGCCTTGCCTTCATGTTGTGGAGAGTAGCCAGTAGCTCTGGAAATATCCTGTGATGTTTCCTCAGGGTTTGGCCAGTGACTCAACAAGATTTAACTATTTCATGACACTGAAGGTTTGCTTGTTGGCCTAGGTTGTTTAGTCCTTCCTGTTGTATTGTAACTTCATTTAAATAGTTTCCAATAGGTACATATTTTAGGAAGCTTCTATAGTAGTAGGTTTCCATACGACTTTTAAAATGGTCTTTAGTGCCAATTCTTCCTCTACATATTCCCTCCTTTACTCTGCTTTACCCCCTCTATCCCCCTCCGAATTTAATCCTCCCAATTCTAGTTTTTCCTTTATCTCTATACAACACTAAATTCTATTCCCCCTGCATTGAAAGATCCCTTCCTCATCCCTGGTTCCTTACAAGGTACCTATCCATGTGGTTTTCCAATTGAAACACACATGTCTAAGACTTCAAAGTTTACATCTTACATAGAAAACATGCAATATTTGTGTTTGGGGTCTGGGTTACCTTATTCAGGTCGATTATTTGTAGCTCAATCCATTTTTCTGTGATCTTGTTTGTATTAGCTAACTATCATTCTCTAGTTTCCTGCTCTTTTTCTTCTTTCTAGTAACTGGATTGGTAAACTCTGTGAGAGGAACTGTAATCTCATTCATAGTTTATGTCTGTCGAGGTGGAATAGGTTTCCTTCACTTTCCTTAACAAGACACTTTCTGAGGCTCTTTCTTGACTTTTTCTATCTTGTTATTTCTTATCTCACAGGAAGAGGAAATAATATTGGTTTTACCAACCATTTAATTTTACCTTCCAATGTTCAGTTTCAGTCTAGGGAAATGAATGACTTCCATATACCTTCATAAGGAGTAAATTTTCTATAAGATGCATGTGGTTCACAATTCCATTTATTAAAAAGGTACAAATTGTAATGAGTGAGGTGTTATGAATATGTAGGTATTCAAATATATTCTTTTTTTCTTTATTGATTACACTTTATTCACTTTGTATCCCCCCTGTGGTTCCCTCCCTCCTCCCATCCAAATCCCTCCCTTCCTCCACCCTCTGCATGCCTGCCCCTCCCCAAGTCCACTGATAGGGGAGGGCTTCTTTTCCTTCCTTCTGATCCTAGTCAATTAGGTCTCATCAGGAGTGGCTGCATTATCTTCTTCTGTGGCCTGGTAATGCTGCATCCCCCTCAGGGGGAGGTAATTAAAGAGCAGGCCAATCAGTTCATGACACAGACAATCCCTGTTCCCATTACAATGGAACCCACTTGGATACTGAACTGTCATGGGCTACATCTGTGCAGGGGTCTTAGGTTATCTCCATGCATAGTCCTTGATTGGAGTATCAGACTTAGGAAAGACCCCTGTGCTCAGACTTTTTGGTTCTGTTGCTCTCCTTGTGGAGTTCTTGTCCTCTCCAGATCTTACTGTTTCCCACTTCTTTTCTAAGATTCCCTGCACTCTGCCCAAAGGTTGCCCATAAGTCTCAGCATGTGCACTGATAGTCTGCAGGGAAAAGCCTTTCAGAGGTCTTCTGTGGTAGGCTCCTGACTTGTTCCCTCCTTTCTCCTTCTTCTGATGTCCATCCTCTTTGCCTTTCTGGATAGGAATTGAGCATTTTAGCAAGAGTCCTCCCTCTTGATTAGTTTCTTTAGGTGTACAGATTTTAGTAAGTTTATCCTACATTATATGTCTATATGAGTGAGTATATACTGTGTGTGTCTTTCTGCTTCTGGGACAGCTCGCTCAGGATGATCCTTTCCAGGTCCCACCATTACCTGCAAATTTCATGATTTCCTTGTTTTATATTGCTGAGTAATATTCCATTGTGTAGATATACCACAAGTGGGGAAGAGCCTTGAACTCATCGGCACAGGAGACAACTTCCTGAACAGAACACCAACAGCACAGGCTCTAAGAGCAACAATTAATAAATGGGACCTCATGAAACTGAAAAGCTTCTGTAAAACAAAGGACACTGTCCTCAGAACAAAAAGACAGCCTACAGATTGGGAAAGGATCTTCACCAACCCTATATCTGACAGAGGACTAATTTCCAGTATATTTAAAGAACTAAATAAGTTAAACAGCAAAAAAATCAAGTAATCCAATTAAAAAATGGGGTACAGAGCTAAACAGAGAATTCTCTGCAGAGGAATATTGAATGGCAGAGAAACACTTAAAGACATGCTCAACCTCATCAGCCATCAGGGAAATGCAAATCAAAATGACCCTAGGATTTCGCCTTACACCCATCAGAATGGCCAAGATCAAACACTCAAGAGACAACACATGCTGGAGAAGTTGTGGAGAAAGGGGAACCCTCGTCCACTGTTGGTAGGAATGTAAACTTGTACAACCACTCTGGAAAGCAATCTGGCACTTTCTCAGACAACTAGGAATAGTGCTTCCTCAAGATTCAGCTATACCACTCCTAAGCATATATCCAAAAGATTCTCAAGTACACAATGAGGACATTTGCTCAACCATGCTTGTAGCAGCTTTATTTGTAATAGCCAGAATCTGGAATGGATGCACAAATTGTGGTATATCAAATATATTAATATGAGTTAGAAAAATGGCCTGCCATCACCTAATGTAAAGTCACCCAATGAGTGAGTGTATTACCACTAAAGCAAGACTTTGAGGAATTATTATCATCTGCAAGTGCTTGTATGTTGTGTAGTCCTTTCCTCTGGGAAGAGCTACCTTTTAATTAGTTGAGTCTGAGTTTGGGAACTGACATAGAAGCTGGGAAAACTGGGACTTTATTAAGACTTCTTTTCAGCCTCTTGGTTATCTGTTTTTGAGGCCTAAAGATCTACCTAGAGATCTGTTATAGGAATAATTCTCAGATATTTCTGCAGGTTAGGCCCTTGTGGCTCCAATTCTCAGTGCTCAGCTCACTGTAATTATTCCATTTTGCTTTGGTAGCTCAGTGTCATCATCTGGTCTATTACTATGTCATTGTCACTGCTGTGAGGATACTTCTCCAGTAGTAAATCTCCTACCATGACCTCCAGCCCCCAGCGTACAGCAGCTTCTGATTTTGGCATCTCCCCATTTCCTGTTTGAAAGTACAAATTTATTGTTTCTATTGAACACCATTTAGTACAATTATACAATTTATCCCTCCCGTTTCCTCCATCTAAAGCCTCCCATATACCTCTCCCTGCTCTCCTTCAAATTCATGCTCTCTTTCATTAATTGTTACTACGATCATATACATATATGCATATATAGGTATACTACTAAATAGAATCTGTTCAGTCTGTATAATGCTACTTGTAAATATGCTTTCAGAGTTGACCATTTCGTATTGGAGAATTCTCCCACTCTGGGCATTCCTTAGCTGCCTGTAGTTCTTTGTGTACAACTGAGGCCTCTCATGGTCTTTCCTCTCTCCACTTGGCATGTTTACTAGTGACTTCCTTGTTACATCAACATTGCATGAGATTTAGTTTCAATCTTTTGTTTTTCTGTTGTTTGTTTTTATAAGATTTACTTCTTTCACTTCATCTTTCAAATGTTCCTTCTGTTGTTTCTGTAAAATAGTCATAAAATGTCGACTTTCTGTTGTCTCTTTGGTTTCTGGTTTCCTTCCCCTCCTCGTTATTTTTAAATCTGGACTTTGTCTTTACCTTTTCTCTGTTTTTCCATGCTGTTCAGTATGGATTCCATATCTCCAAGCTTCTTCTCATGTGGAATTCTCTCCTACAAGGGAATATTTTACAAGTTACTGAAATTGACCTCTTGGAGCCCAAATTTCTTTCCTTTAAAATTTTTGTTCTTGGTTTGAACATGTACTTGATATTTTGAAAGCATAAGGTTAATTATCTACTTCATAGCTGTTCTTGCCACAGGCCACAGAACTGTTGATGTTATTCAGGTTATTGGCATTGCTACATACTTGCTTGTGTTTTCACAGTCATGGTAGTACCTTTTCAGAATCATAGGTGTTGTCTTTAAGATTTTGATCCTGTTCTATATCTACTAAGGTGCTATGGAGACTTGTGAAATCAACCCTGTTGAAGATATTATCCCTTCAGGTTTTTTTGCAATCAAATATAATCCATAAGACATCACTGTTAGATATTTATCTTTATTGTTACCATTCTGTAGGTAAGAACATGATAGCTTGAAGAAACAGTACATGTCCCAAAGCTGAAATGTGTGAGTACTGGAATTAGATCTAAACCTTAGGCATTTTTTTTCCTGTAGAGAACATATTATTCACAACGTCACTGTCTTCAATAAGTATCATTTAAGGTTCCGTCAAAAGCTTTTTCAGGTTATAGATATTAAGCAGTTTACAATAATTTATTTCTAAGTGGAAAGGAAAGAAAAAGATGAATGTCAGGTCTGTGGAGTGATATTTCTGAGATTTAGAAAGAAAAGCAGAGTGTCTATATTCTTGTGAAAAAGCATGGTAATCAAAAGAATTATGAGGTGGTCAAGGCAGGTCATTATTCAGTCAGCGCTTCGGATTTTATTGTTTAGGTATTGAATATCATTTAAAGAATTTTCTAATGTGCCTAAAATTGCATGGCATCTTAGAGGTACAAAGTTCTTAGAGCTACTAGATTTTTCTTAACTTTGTTTTTGAGGAATTGCATTACCAACAACGAAGAAATGAATAACCTGGATAGGGAAGAGAGGGAAATGGTAAGGACGGAAAAGTCATCCACTGGGGTAGAGTGAGGCGTCCCCAGCACACAGGTGCCACTGGGGAGATGTAGGGCGAACAAGTAATTTTATCATACTTGACACCACAGGAACGCCACAGAGTGACATCATATAGTTAAAATGGACATGAGCCACAGTTACATCAAGCAGAACAGCACACTGAAATCTGATCCAAGACACTTGGTCCAATAATGACTTTATATTTCACTATTTATACTGGTTGGGCTTTGAGTTCCTGTGTTCCCATGATGACTTGGTGATAAACTTTCAGTGTGCTTTAACATTAGGCACTTTTCCCATTCTTATTCAAACGAGTAAATAGTAAGGAAAATGGAGAAAATGATGATGTCTGTGATTCAGGCATTATTTTTATATATGCTACTCCAAATAAAGCTCTGTGTGTGTGTGTGTGTGTGTGTGTGTGTGTGTGTGTATAGTTATCTTTAACAAAAGTTAACGTTAACAGGTGAAGCTGGAGACCTGGATCAGTGATTTAGAATATGTGGTGCTCTTATGGGGAATAGAGTTCCATTCCTGGCATCCACGCAAGCGTGCGCGCACACACACACACATACTGTTTTTCACAAAAACTTAATTTTTTTTAATTTTTATTTTTTCTTTACAGTTTATTCATTATATATCCTGATTGATACCCCCTCCCTCAACTTTCCCAGTTCCACCCTCCCTCCCTCTTTTCCCCATCCCCTTCCCATAGTCCACTAAAAGGGGTAGTTCTCCACCATTGCCATCTGCCCATAGCTTTTAATTCTCATCAGGACTGCCTTGATCCTCTTCCTCTGTGGCCTGGCAAGTCTGTGTCACCAGGGGTCAGTGATCAGAGAGCAGTCAACAGAGTTCACAATAAAGGTGGCCTCTGATGGGTGAATCCCTTCCGAGAACCCTCTGTCATACACTCCCATCCTGTTTCCTCTCTTCCACCGTTTCTGGTGTCTACCCTATTTGCCATTCTGAATAAGATTTCAGCCTCCTCCCTTACAGTCCTTCTTGGTATTTAGCTTCTTTAGGTCTGTAGATGGCTATAAGTGACATTTAAAAATAAATAAAATTTAACTCTTCATGCTACCAGCTCTCTTGTAGAAGAACTTGAAAACTTAACACAAGGTCTCTATTTTAATTTCTGATTTCTTACTAGTGTTTTGGTTACTGATAGAATTAGACAATATCAGTGGCTATGCAGAAAAAAGAATATTGTTAACTTAAGGCAGGTGCACAGCTGCTCAGTCAGCAATGTTTACCGAGAACTAATGTGAAGGAAATATTTACTCCTAATTACTGTATGTCTCCCCACTAGGGAGCGGCAGATATGTCAGTTCAGTTTTGAGTTTTTCATTATATACTCTGTGGATAATGACAAGGCTCTGTGATATCTAGAAAAAAAACATACTGATAAGTTCAGTATCTGTTCTGGGAACTCCCTTGACATTTGAAATATAAAGATGACAAACACTCAATCTGCCTTGGAGTCATTAAGGTCTCAGACATTCTATTTGCACATTCTATTTGGTAAGAAGCCTCAAAATTTCTTCGGAAAGTGGTTAGAATATCAGTAACTTTCTATATGCCATAAACATTTATAACTATAATATGACCTTTACTACAAACTCTGCAAAGACATTGATGGATCCTACTCAACTCTCCATCTCTGGAAGTGTTTGGACTTCAGTGCTCCTTAATAAAATAAATATCAGCAAAAGAACTTGTGTGTGTGTGTGTGTGTGTGTGTGTGTGAAAGAGAGAGATAGAGAAAGAGACATATAGGGAGAGAGAGAGAGAGAGAGAGAGAGGAGAGAGCTAACCTATGCACTTATGTTTTCCCCAGTATATATCTCTACATGTGTCTGTTCATCGCAGAGGTTGGTGTTGGGTGCCTTTCTCTTACCTTATTCTTGGGACAGTCTCTAACTGAATCTGGAATCCATTGATTGGTTAGCCTGGCTGGCCCACAATCTCCAGAAAGCTGTTTATGATTCTCAAGAGTTTGGATTATAAGCTCATTTGGGGATCTGAACTTAGTTACTTAAGATTGTATCACTTTAATGTCTGAGCCATCTCCCCAACCCTGTGAGAACTATCTTGTTGTAAAGACAATGCATATATAAATGAAAAAAAACTTAAATGTGAATGATACTAAAAAATCATCAAAAATATAAGAAGAAATATTTTAAGATTGTAGAAACTAGAATGCATAGTCTATTTCCGTATGTGTGTTACAGATACAATATTAACAATAAGCCTAGAATCACAATCTAGAAAATATCCTAGCATGTGAATAATGAAACGTGTGGCAGTGAAAAGTACGTGTTGTAGGAAGTGTTTGGATATAGCTTGCAAACACCTTGGGAAATAAATACCAATTTGATGCCAATAGGGGACAGATAAGGAGAAAGAATGGAGTAGATTTGAGGGATAGACAACCACAGAATAAAGATTCAATGCATAGTCTTCTACAAATGATTGCCCTGAATTCAGTCATGTTGAAGATGTTAAAGTGAAGTACATGGTTTTGGAAAAGATCCCAACACTAATAACCACAGCATCTCACGGACACTAGAGAGCCATTCTTCTGGTTTCATCCTGTCACTTGAAGTAGATTAGCTTTGCCTTCAGAGTCTTCCCTTGGAATTTCTGATGATGCTGTCACTTTTCTTGCTGGTCTTTTGATGTTGCTTTTATAAATAAGAACAAAGAGAAGACTTACATGTAAATGAAGTATCTCCAGAGTCTCTTGCACTTGTGAGTGATGGGCAATGTGAAGCTTCCAACCTCTTTCTAGGTAGTATTCTCATTTCTCTCTGCTAAGCTCTACTTTAGGACTCAGAGTTCACTAACGCTTTATGGCAATCTTTTGCATCCAAGCTGATGTTAACACAGGAATTGATTCCAAGGCAGTTTCATCCCATCATAACATTTAAGTTACTTAATGACAGGGAGGATGGCAAGAAGCCAGAAAAGGGCAGGGGAGCATGTATAAATATTAGTACATTTTGTTCCATCTCTTAATTTACAATGGGAGTAAAATATATAATGATTATAGAATCTAAAATAAATATGTGTAATTTTGTGTGTGTTTGTTGGTACTAGTGTGTCAGAATATATGTGGACATGTGTGTGAATATTACAGATCTTCCTCGGGTGTCATTACAGTTTGATATTTGAGACAGGTTCTCTTGCTGGACTTTAAACTCAGGCTAAGTTTGCTGGCCAGAGAGCCCCAAGGATCCTTGTGTCTCCATTCTAGAGAGTTATAAGCACCTGCTATAACATCCAGCTTTTCCACACAGGTTCTGGGGATGGAAACTAAGCTACATGTTTTACCCACTCTCATTCCAGTGCTGTGTCCTTGGCTAAAACTAAATTATGTCAATTATTTAGGCACACATTCCTACTCTACCATTTTATCCATGAGATACCATCAGTTCGAATGTTTTACTCCATGTTCAAACCTACTAAATTAACTTCTTGATTTTTGTTTTAGTGCCAAAGAAAGAAAAAGCCACCAATTTAGCAAAAATTAAATAAATAAATATATTTTTCATTCTGTGTTATATTCATTTATTTTTACTTTTTTCTTCTTTTTGGAAGAAATAAATAACATAATCATATATATATAATATATAAATATAAATATATATACATTTATATATATATATAAATTTATATAAATATATATATATAAATGTATATATATATATACTTTTTTTGAGACAGGGTTTCTTTGTGTAGCCTTGGCTATCCTGCAACTCACACTGTAGACAAGGCTAGCCTCAAACTAATCTGCCTGCCTGCCCCTGCCACCCAGGTGCTGGGATCAAAGGCATGCTCCACCACTGCCTGACTAAACTCCTTATTTTCTATGTCCAACCACTACTGGCTCTCTCCAATATGTCAATTTCCCAAATTCATGTTTTCTTCCTTCTCTTTCGACCCCCCCCCTTACTTCTCTAGTGCTGCCATATATGTTTACAGGTTATTCACTAAAGCATTGGCAACCTAGCAGTGACAAAACAACAAAGAATAAACATTTTTCTTCCCCAGATACTATCAACTGCTAATAGGTTTTTTAATTAGGGTTTATTTTCTTTGTACATTTAATGGATTTTTATGAATGGTAATATGCAATCATGTGGACAAAGACTGAGTTCCTTTTACAGACAAGATGAATGAGTTTAAATGTCTGTTGGAGCACAGTCCAAGGACGAAATCATGTGAATAGATTTCTGAGAGCTTGTGAGAAAGCTCTAAGAAAACAAGACAAGAGTCTTGGAACCTCAGTTTCTTTAAAAAAAAATACAGAGTTGTTCTTGGACTGTGTTCTTGGAGTCACACAAGACTCCCAACTATAGTGGGTAGGAGTGAGTTTACTTCTGATTACTAATTATAAGTAGAAATTGTTATTTGTTTATATGCCTTTATGGTAGCTTGTCTGCCACATGTGGCTTGTCCTTGTTATTATACACTTTACTCATGTGATTCTTCTTAATCCTCAGAGTATAAATTTTCTGAGGCTCTGGATAAAGTTGCCCATTGCATGAGACTTTAATCTGCCTCGTTTATCAGTTACATTCTCCCATTTCCCAGTGCCTCTAGAGTGGTAAACAAAGGACAACTAACTTAAGAAAAGCAGTGTTAAAAGTTTCTACCTTCTAGAATTAGGGATGAAAAACCTAATCCTCGGTACATGACTAATAAATCAACTAAGAAATTGATCATGTTATTTTACAGGGTACAAATGACAAGGTATGAGGTGACACTAAGGTTATATATGGATAGAGGATTTTTAAATGTGGCCCAGGTGAGAAGTAAAGGTCTTGTGCTTCTGGAAGCAACTAGAAGACATACTATAATGCCCATCAATAAGTATTATTACTTATCATGTGTATGACCATACTGATAGATAGAAAGAGATCTCACTCATTTACTACATCTCTACTCGCTACAGAGGCTTCTTGTGATGTGTGGAGAACAAATTTCTCAGTGTGTGTGTGTGTGTGTGTGTGTGTGTGTGTGTGTGCGTGTGTGAATAGCAGCCATGCCATATACAGCCACTTAAGAGAAGATATTTAGTATTTTCAGTTTCTTTTATCCTGGAGCTGGCTGAAAACTTTTGGGGCTTAGCTTATACAGAACCATGTCCTCCCTATTAATTTTTAGACCCAAGAAAGGAACCATGAAATCAGTGTCAGCAGGAACTCATTTGTTAGTAAAGCTGATGGGCAGTGGTGGAGAAATCTTTGCCTTTTCTGAGTGGTAGCAGCCATGTTTTCAATATTGATTGTTCCTAGATTCTGATACCTATCATAGCCTACTTACTATTTGTTGAGATTTTGTTTCAGGGCTGAAGATCAGAAGCTCATTATTATCTGCATCTTCCCAAGCATCAAAGAGAGGCAATTTCACAGCCTGAGTCAGTTGTATCCACATATCTGATGTAATATATCATGATAATACAATGTAGGCTTTAACCTTGAAATGCACAATTAATACCCAGATACTTTTCATTTATTTCCTGTGCCTCTTTACGCTCCATTCTCCACTATAAAATGGAGGCAATAATGTCTCTGATGAAATGTTGCAAGGACTATAAGATAATATAAAGCAGATGTTTAGATTACTCTGCATTTGCCATGCTTTCTTGTTTTCTTGCTTCTCATATAGCATTGTATGTGGAGGGATCCTATGCATGAGAATCAAAAAATTCTACTGGACTAACATGGTTGCATTTCTCATTACGCATTGAGATTGGTGTATATCATCATCATATAATGTTGGAGTCAGAAAAGGCCATTTAGATGGTTTACTTAATATAATTTTATCATTTTATAGAATAAAAATTGTGACCTTAAAGGTTGAGTGAATTTTAAGGTCATTTTGCTAGCTGGTAGCAGATAAAATAAATTGAATCTATTACAGCTAATTTTTACTCTGTTATCCTATCTAATAGCTTAAATTAAAGATGTCATGATTTTTCTCTGGGTTGTCTTCTTGCTAAATTTTTAATAAAAGAAAGGACAAAAAAGATCTGATCTTTTATTCCCATTTCATCTTGGCTCATGATTACTTATCCATGTTTTAAATAATTGGACAGCCGAAAAGGTCAAATTATGGATGTATTTCAGAGTATAGCAAGAACTGAAAAATTCCATGTGGTCCAAATATCTTTAAGAAGAATAATTTTATTGTAGAGTCTCCATAAGTTCCATCTGGACTAAAGAACTACCACAAAGCTCAGGAACTAGGTTCACACAGGAGGGTGCCAAGAACATGCCCAAGAACAAGACAATGACAATCCCTAGCAGAGAATAAAATCAACAACCCAATTGCCCATATAGCAAACAAAAACAAAGAAAAAGGAAAGAAAACACCATGTTTGTAGCTAGATTGCTATAGAAACATGCAGCATTCTGTTTGATGGTCTATAAGCTGTAGCTATGTCTGAGTGTATACAGCTGCTTCTCTGGCAGGTTAGCATTAGGATGGATGATGCTCAGAGATGCGCGAAGTGAGGACTTGGACATATGTGACTTGGGTGAAGACCAAGACCATTTTCAAATATAAAACCGAATGTCAATGAATTCTATACAAACCACAGAGGTAGACAAGGCAATAAGGCAATGGCAGAAGGTTGTCCAGGATCCTAAGAACACTGGTGGCAAGAATCAGCAAATCTTCAGAGCCAGTATATGAAACAGGCTGTGGAGACAGGTGAGTGTAAGTTAGAAGAAATCCCACAGGCTGTGGTGATGGAGATCTCTCTCCTATCGTGATCATGTCAGGACCAAGGCTCATGAGCACAGCAGAACAGTTTGGGGCATCATCTAGTACTGACCATTTCATGTTCCTACTCAGGATATAAAGAGAGTCAGGAACACAAAGCTCTGCTTCTCTGTTACTGTCTAGCTTCTTAATGTCATGGAGTACATGGGAGGCTCATCAGTAACTGAATTCAGCACCACACAGGATGCTGGCATCCTGTGCTACTTAATGGACACTTTCTAGCCCCAAGTCTTCATCTCTGTAGTAAACACATTTTGCTCCTATTTCTCTTGAGTCCCCACCATCCTATTTTGTGTCAAGTTTTCTTCAGCATTCTGCTTTCTCCTGTGGTTCACCAGCTCTAGCGATGACTATGCTTTCAGTTAACCACTTTCCTTTTTCCACATCTTTGGATTATTAAGATTTGGCTCCTAATGAATTATGTTTGTCTAGTAACACTAATGTTTCTTTTTGCCTTTCTTTCAGTTGACTTATGTTTAAACATCACAGCTTTCTATCTGGTTCATAAGAAAAAAAATGATAATTTGAGAGCTTCTTAATTTTCATAACACATATGGTGTGGTTGTTATCCTTAAGTGTTAGTGTAAGCATTATTCAACAGTGTAATGACTGCTGTGAAGAAACAAAAATGTGATATCTTCTCAGTGAATTAAAAAATTAAATCAGACATACAATATATCTTAAGATGTTAAGAAAATAAATACAGAACATTGGAATAAATACTTATGGGATGAGCAATTATGCTGTAAAGATGCTTTGTCTGTATGGAGGTGTGTGTGTGTGTGTGTGTGTGTGTGCAGGTGCACGTGTGTATGCAGATGTATTGAAAATGGGGAGGGAGAGAGAGAGAGAGAGAGAGAGAGAGAGAGAGAGAGAGAGAGAATGAAAGCAATGTTTATAAAGCCAGAAACCTGTTACAAGGTACTTGCGAGAACTCTGGAATGTTCTTTTGTGGTTTCAATTGGTAATAAACTAGCTTCTAGATGTTAAGGATGAATTTTTTTCAGCATAAATAGTAGCTGTTGGATGTTGTAATTACTTGGAATGATCACCACTAGCTTACTGAAGTCTCTCGCTGGCTGTTCTCAGAGGGAAGGGTACCATAGACCTAAGTGTCACAGCTGATAGAGCTAATAATGACTAGTGTAGGCAGGATGTGGAGCCAGAAAGAAGGCTTGAGACAGAGGCTAAGGAAGGCAAATCTAGTTGACGGAGTGAAGAAGTCTAAATCTTCCCTTATGAACTAAAACAGTTCTATCAGAGCTTGCAGGATTTTATAGGAGAATGATTGGAGATGGCAGAGAGGGCCCAGGAAGTGTCACATTAGATGTCTTTTCAGTGAAGGAGTTTGGTTTAGATTAAAGCATATGTCTTTTGCTCACCTCTGTGAAAATGAATTCTATTTTTTGCAGCCCTATGAGATAATGATACTCCTTGATGCTCCTCAGAGTCAGGAGTGGAAGGTTAGGGCTCTGGAGCATCTAGAGACTACGCGGCTTATTTCTTGGCTCCTCTCTTAATTTTCTTTGACATTCATCTCTCTGAGAACTCAAAGGAAAAAAAAGGATTGACTGTGCTGTAAACTTTGAGAATGAGAGTCATTAGTTGGAGAAAATCTCTGCTGAGCCTCAGTTCCAAACTTTTCTCATCCTTGCTCTTCAAGATTCGTTGTACAGAAAAACAAGAGGAGGTGTGGATGGCTGAATTATCACTTTGCAGTTAGCAAGTTTAGAATTGCCAAACCTATAGTTGTTTTGAGTTAGAGTTTCAAGACCTAAAGGCAAGTAAGGATTAGAAAGCGAGATGCTGTTGATTCTGGGAGCTGTTGTCTTTTAAAATCAGTTCTGAAGGACGTACACCCTACTCCAACAAACATATCACTTATGTTACTTTTGTCCTTCCAGTCTCCACCAAAATAGTCTTTTCTTTTTGTGTGTTTTTCATTCTTGTCTGCTTCATCCAAGTGTTCTGTCTTATCCCCATTTCATCCCTTCTCTCTCTAATATCTTCTTTTTCTTCCTTTCTCCATCCTTTCCATTTATTCCTTCTTTTCTTCCTTTTTTCCATTTTACTTATATGTGGAAAAATACAGTGTGTTAAGAAACAGTACACTGTGACCTGATGTAGAGGGCTCCCTCACGCCATCTCTTTCATATAGTGGACTCAATTTCAGGAAAACACAGTATGAACAATAACATGCTTATCAAGAAGCCCTAACACTCACTGAACATGGATGAAAAAAAATTACCCAAAGAGATATTTTCTTTTCTAAGGTCAGTTTTTCTCTAGGCTAAATTTATAACTCTTGCTGAAATCAGCTTTCTCAATGGTCAGCATGATTTGCTGCATTCCTGTGGCCAAATTTATCAGAAACTAGAACAAAATAAAGATAAGAGCTATGAGCGAAGGCTTTCTCAAGAAGAATAATCCTGTCCTTGTGGATGAAAAATGGAACCTAATGTAGACGGATGTCATTTTATTGTTGTTGTTGTTCTAGGACTGTGATCAAAAGGGAACATCTTTGCAAGGCCTGTGACTATATTTCCTGATGCTCATCACTTCTTAAAGTGTGTGGATACGTTTTTAAGAAGAGTAGTAAAGTGTGGCTTCTTCTCACACACCTCTACAGGGTTTACTTTAAAATAATAATAAAAAAACAAAACACAACACCTCTCTGTGTTAATACAAGTTTAGGACATTATAATTGAGATATACTTATTGTTTGGAAACATCAGCCATCCATCACAAAATTCTACAGAATGTGTGTAGAGTATATGTATTTCTACTTTGTGGCATACAATGTTCTTTCTAACAGTGCTCTAGGCCATATTGAAAGCTTTTGTTCTCCTGGCATGACCAATCATGTCCCTTGTTCCTCCTCCACGTGTGATAGAACCCACTTTAGTTCCATCATCCAATATATATTATTTACGTAATTCACAGTTTATGAATCTTTCCCGCAATTGCTCTTTGACTAGATCTTTCATTTGGGCACTTCTTTCTTTTTAATTAAATTTTTATTTTTTATATTAATTACATTTTATTTACTTTGCATCCCAGCTGTAGCCCCTCCCTCATTCCCTCCCAATCCTATCCATCCGCCCTCCCTCATCTCCTCCCTGCCCCTCTCTAAGTCCACTGATTGGGGAGGTTCTCCTCCCCTTCCATCTGATCCTAGCTTATCAGATCTCTTCAGGACTGGCTACAATGTCTTCGTATGTGGTCTAGCAAGGCTGCTCCTCCTGGCAGGGGGAGATCAAAGAGCCAGCCATTGAGTTCATGTCTGACACAGTCCCTGTTTCCCTAACTAGGGAACCCACTTGGATATTGAGCTGTGATGGGCTACATCTGGGCAGGGGTTCTAGGTTGTATCCATTCATGGTCCTTGGTTGGAGAAACAATCTCAGAAAAGACCCCTGGGCCCAGAAATACTTGGTCCTTGTGGAGCTCCTGTCCTCTCCAGGTCATACTAACTCTCCCTTTTTTTCATATAATTTCCTGCACTCTGCCCAAGGTTTGGTTGTGAGTCTCAGCATCTGTTTTGATACACTGCTAGGTAGAGTCTTTCAGGGATCCTCTGTGGTAGGCTCCTGTCCTGTTTACTTGTTTTCTCCTATTCTTCTGAGGCCATTTTACAGATGACAAGAGATAAAATTATTTTTCCAGTGGCGCTGAGCTAGCAAGTGATGGTACTAGAGTATAATCTGTTTCCAAAGCCCCACAAACAGATTCTTTTTTATTCTGCCATGATGACTTTCTCAGGCTCTTCTGGGCCCTCAGGCTGGGAAAATAGAGCTGATGCACATTGTATGCAGAACCTCCCTCATTCTGCTTTATCCTGGGCCAAATGATGTACACCATGTGTTCTATAGTCTCAAAAGTTGCTGCTGTACCTGTGCTTTTTCATTCCCAGGGACAGAAATCCAAGTTTCTTTGATATTTATATACCTAGATTGAACAAAATAGCTCCTTACCTGATCGACCAAGAATTGGATCCCTGCCTCTTCTCTTTGCAGATCCTTCCTCCCCTAGTCTCTGAAGTCGTAATTCCACCCACTCCAATAGACTAGTCTGCCTCAGTGTTTCCCTGGGCTTTTACAAAGCCAGCTTGTTAGGAAAATTATTCTTGATAAATTTCAATAGAAATTGAGCCATCTTAACCATCATTGTCCTTAAGAACCTCTTGTCTTATGAAGTTAGTTGGTAGAGATCCTCAGATAGCTTAATGAATATATCAAAATTCAGAAAATATTTTATGTAGAATGAATTGTTTCAATTATTTTTTTATTCTTGGCTATCATATATGTATACAACGCACTGTTACTGTGTTCATCCTCCCAAAGTCTGTCTTTTCTAGCCTACTTCTGGAAACCTGGTTATTTCCAACTGATCCTGTCCTCATTATAGCATAATGGCTCTCATCTTTCTTTCTTTTGTTTTCAGGCCCCATGAATGGACACACAGATGGTATGTGTCCATGCCTACAACAACCACTTCTTTTTATTTTTAATTTAATTAATTTATTTATTACAATTTAGTCACTTTGTATCCCAGTTGTAGCCCCCTTTCTTGTCCCCTCTCAATCCCACCTACCCTCCTCCTTCTCCTCCCATGCCCCTTCCCCAGTCCAACAACCACTTCTTATTTAGAAGTTAGCATCCTATTTCAATGTACCCTACCCTTCAATTCTCACAATCCTTCTACTCCCTCTTCCATTCTATTCCTTGCCAGGCTTTGAAAGGGGTGACATAGGCGTCTAGTTTGTGGCGAGCACCTGGCAATCAGCTATTCTCCTCACCTGGGCGAGTGTTATCCACACTGAGAGCCTTATATAGCTAAGGCTAAGTGTTGTACATCTCTGTGAATATCAATATAAATACTGGAAGACCATTTAATGATGGATCCAAGCTCAAAATTTTTTTTTTGACCATGAGAATAAGAAGTAAAAACCAACTGATATCTATAAAATAAATATTCTGAGCATTGCAAATACAGCATGGGGGGAAAACATCTTATATAAAGAGCTCAATACAAGCTTCACTGAACGTCTTTCAACACTTTACACCGCGGCCATCTATTCCCTGAAAAGTGTGAGAAGCTTGTTGTTACCTGTCAATGGTGCTGATTGAAGCCATTGAATTAGGAAAAGGTATCATTTCAGAAACATGTTAGTTATTCTCTTGTTGAATATTCTTCTCTGTTTTTCAGGTCCTGGTTAATGATGCTTCAGTTCTGAAAAAAAAAAAAAATAATGAAACAGTAACTACACTTGTTTTGTCTTGAAATTTCCCTAGTGTCACAGTTCTGAGAAAAAGAAGTACCTGCTGAGAAATCAGCTCCCTTTGTAGTGAAAGCAACATTTGAAAATCAGATGCAGGAGCAAAGTTTATCAGTAGGCATTACTGTCTGGTTTCTATGGAAGGATTTACGGGATCGAATATCAGAATCCCACAGCCAAATATTAGCCTGAGCTTGGGGAGTCCTTCGGAGGAAGGGTGGAAATGAGAAGGACATCCCTAGAACAGGGCCCACAAAATCAATTGACTGAGACTTAACTGGGATCCTCTGCATATTTGTTATGGTTGTGTAGCTCCGTGTTTTTGTGGGACTCCTAACACCAGGAACAAAGGTTGTCTCTGACTCTTTTGCCTGACACTGACACCCCTTTTCTCCTACTGGGTTGCCTCATCCAATCTTGATGTGAGAATATGTGTCTGGTCTTACTGTAGTTTGTTGTGATGTATTTGGTTGATGCATGTAGTTGGTTTGGAAGGCATGCTCTTTTCTGAGGGAAGGTAAAACTGCAGATGAGATGTAATATATATGAGAGAATAAAAAAATCACTAGAAAAAGTCTCTTAATTATATATCTACTACCCTGAAAAAAACACCATATTCAAGGAAACCTATACAAGAAAGTGTTTAATTTGGGACTTACAGTTCCACAGGGTTAGAGTCCATGACCACTGCAGTGAGGAAAACGGCAGGAAGCCTCCAGACATGGTCCTAGAGAACTACCTGAGGGCTCACATCCCTATCCACAAGCATAGGGCAGGAAGAACTAGCTGGGAATGGCATGGGCCTTGGAAAGCTTAAGTCAGTGGTGCTCAACTTGTGGGGTATGACTCTCAGGGGCATCAAACAAAATTTTCATAGCTGATAGCTTGTCTACTTGACACACAAACACACCATTATTAAGCAACAATTCTGCTTATTCTTTCTTTATTTCTACCCTGACCCAGCTGTTAGTTAGTAGCAAGTTGTTCAGTTTCCATGTGTGTGTAGGATTTTTGCTATTTCTGTTGTTGAGGTCCAGCTTTATTCCAAGGTGATCAGACAGGATACAGGGGATTATTTCAATCTTCTTGTATCTGTTGAGGCTTGCTTTGTGACCAACTATATGGTCTATTTTGGAGAAGGTTCCATGAGGTGCTGAGAAGAAGGTAAATTCTTTTGTGTTTGGGTGTAAGGTTCTGTAAATGTCCATTAGGTCCATTTGATTCATGACCTCTGTTAGAGACATTGTTTCTTTGTTTAATTTCTGTTTTGTTGACCTGACCTTTGTTGAGAGTGGGGTGTTGAAGTCTCCCACTATTAATGTGTGGGGATCTATGTGTGGTTTAAGTTTTATCAATGTTTCTTTTACAAATGTGGTTGCCTTTGTGTTTGGGGCATAGATGTTCAGGATTGTGATGTCTTCCTGGTGGAATTTTCCCTTGATGACTATGAAGTGTCCTAATCCATCTCTTTTGATTAATTTTGGTTGAAAGTCTATTTTATTGGCTATTAGAATGGCTACTCCTGCTTGCTTCTTGGATCCATTTTCTTAGAAAGCTGTTTTCCAGCCCTTTACTCTCAGGTAATGTCTATCTTTGTGTCTTAGGTGTGTTTCTTGTATGCAACAGATTGCTGGGTTTTGTTTACGCATACATTCTGTTAGTCTGTGCCTTTTTATTGGAGAATTGAGTCCATTGATGTTGAGAGAGATTAATGACTAGTGGCTGTTAGATCCTTTGATTTTGATGTTGGCTGGTCATAAGGTTGTGTGTTTGGTTGCTTTTTGTTTTACTGTAGTGAGGTTAATTATTTCCTGTGTTTTCTTGTAAGTAGCTAGTTTTCTTGGGTTATATTTTTCCTTCTAGTCTCTTCTGTAATGTTGGATTTGTGTGTAGGTATTATTGAAATTTGTTTTTGTCATTGAATATCTTGTTTTCTCCGTCTATGAGGACTGAGAGTTTTGCTGTGTATAGTAGCCTGGAATGACATCTGTGTTCTCTTAGGGCCTGCATGATATCCATCCAGGCTCTTCTGGCTTTCATAGTCTCTGTTGAGAAGTCAGGTGTGATTCTGATGGGTTTGCCATTATACGTTACTTGGCCTTTTTCCCTTGCAGCTTTTAGTATTTTTTCTTTGGGAGGATTTTCTTTTCTGGTCTAATTTATTGGGTATTCTGAAGGCCTCTTGTATTCTTATTGGCCTCTCCTTTAAGTTGGGGAAATTTTCTTCAATGATTTTGTTGAAAATATTTTCTGGGTCTTGGAGGAGGGAATCTTCTTTTTCTTCTATTCCTATTATTTTTGGGTTTTGCCTTTTTATGTTGTCTTGAATTTCTTGGACAATCTGTTTCAAGAATTTTTTAGATTTAACAGTTTTTTGACAGATACACTGATTTCTTCCATTGTATCTTCCACACCTGAGATTCTTTCTTCCATCTCTTGTAGTCTATTGGTTATGCTAACCTCTGTAATTCCTATTTTCTTTCCTAAGTTCTTTCTCTCTACAATTTCCCTCATTTGTGTTTTCTTTAATTTTTCCAATTCTATCTTCAGATCATGAGCCCTTTTGTTGATTTCCTTCACCTGTCTGGCTGTATTTTCTTGTTTTTCCGTCAATTCCTTCAGCTGTTTGTTTGAACAATCCTCTGTTTCTTTTATTTCTTTCAGTCATTTAAGTATTTCCTCTCTAAAGGCCACAAACTGTTCGGATGCAACTTCCTGTATTTCTTTATGGATGGCCAAAATCTGTTTTTCTTTATCTTCTATTTCTTTATGGATGGCTATAATCTGTTTGAGTTTATCTTCCTCTAGGTCTTTACACATTTTATTTGTTTCCTCTGTTATCCTCTTCATGAGCATAGATGTTAGGTCATCTTCTTGAATTTCATTTATGCTGGGGTTTCCAGGGCTACTTGTCACTGGATAACTGGGTTCTGGAGATGACATATTGCTCTGTCTTTTGTTGGTTGAGCTTTTACGCTGGTCTCCACACATTGGGCTACCTTAGGTGTTTGGAGTTAGTTTCTGGTGGTTCCTGGTATCCTGTGGTAGAGAGAATCTCCTTGGTAGGAAGATGGTTTTTCCTAAAGGAAGCTGCCTCAGCTTTTTGGGTATGTACTGTATGGCCAGTGTTTTTCAGGAGTTGCCACAGCTCACTTTAGGCATAGAGACCTGAGTGGTAACTGTGGTCCTTGTTAGTTGAGAGGGCTCTCCTCTCACCAGGAGATGTCCTGGAGACAGCTGCCCTGCTTCTGGGTTTCTTGCTATAAATTTAGTCAGCTGCTGCTGTAACCTGGGTGTCCCGTGGTTTGGCCAGTTTAGTTAGGGATAACTGGTTGCCCCTTGGAGCAGTATCTGGGGGTTGATCTCGGGGATCCTGGGCTTCTGTAGGTCTGAGGTTGGGGCTCTGTGCCCCAGTACCTAAGCCGTAATCTGTGGCAGGTGAGTACATTCTCCTGGTAGCAGCAAGCTATCTGGTGCACAGCAAGTCCCTGGGTTGGGCCAATCTGCGGGACCTTTTCCAGGGGTATACTGGGTGGCCTAAGTCCATCTCCTTTGCTTTGTTCCCTGTGAGGATTTATGAGTGACTCTTATATTGCCAAGTTTTGCTGCCAGCACAAGATAAAACCTCAGCCAGTTCAGGAACACAGTTTCCCAGTGCTCCCAGATAACACTTCCTAGAATATATCAACTCAGTGATGCTAGTCTCTTCTCAGTCATTGCTAATTTCTTAGCCCCAGGTAACCAGCATCAGTAAGTTATCTCAGTAATGCACAGCCTTCACTTCAGCGGTGCTGGTCTCTTCTTAATCATGGCTGACTCTTTAGCTCCAGCTCACAAGAATGATAAACTGTTAAGTCAAAATAGCAAATGTCCCTGACATTTTAATAATTTCCCTCTCAAACCTCACAAGCCAGGCCTCTGTCTTCTGCTCTAAACATTCTTATCATCCAAGCTCCCAAAAAACATTCCACTAAGGTCTCAGCACAAAATGTTTAACATTCCACTAAGGTCTCAGCACAAAATGTTTTTCTAGCCCAAAGTTCCAAAGTCTTTCTACAGTTATCCCCAAAACATGGGCAAGTCTGTCACTGTAGTGGAAGTTTTGGTTATGAAGATATGTTTTTGTTGTAATTGCAAGTGAGGGATGTGGAAATGCTTCATCTATAGCTGATAACAACCTTGTGAGAAGCGAGTGATCTTTGTCAGCTGATAAACAGATAAACAGCCTCCTGAAAGGGCACATGTTCCTTGTCATCTGGAAACTGCTTCATGCAATGGGCAAGGTTTTTGCCAGCTGAAAAACATCCTGGTTTAGACTCTGAGAGGTTATACTCGGAGTATACAGTATTTGTTATTCTTGATTTTAAACCATTGTTCTTTGGATACTCCATCTATACATTTTAGAAAATCATAACAATTGAGATGGTAATAAATTATAAAATATAATTGAAGCAAATATTTTAAAACCAGGTCTGAGTTTCAGGTACTATAAGCACATTTAAGTTTAATGCCCTTTACCATTCCCTGGCAGATGATCTCTGTAACTTGATTTTTGTCTGGTAATTTTTATCCTCTTTCCCCCCCTAGTCCCAACTTCCATTTTAAAATGAAGGAAACCAACCCAATAGTTGTAATGAGAGCCTATGCAAGCAAAGCTATGGCGGAAGCCAGAGAAGCTGTAATTGTTATTATTATGCTCGAATGTTTTTCCTGGTGGACACACAATGTTTTTGTATACAAGCGTGGACCAATTAGTCTCACTCCTGAGGCTGGCTGGCTATGATTCTGAGCTGTAGAGACAGGGCTCCCACTGGTTGGGTCAGTAAATTCCATGCTCTGACACAGAGGTGTTACATGTGTTATCTTCCTCTAACTTGCAGTACACTCCTTGGAAGTGGAGGATGGAGGCTTGTTCTGAAATTCTTTTTTAAAAGACTAAAGAGTTAGTGTTAACATTGACTTTTCCCCTTCCAGGAGCATCTGTCTTTGGATTACTCTCCTCTATGGCCAGGGATCTAAAACTTTAGTATTTACCAAACTGAAAAGTGAAAAATCAAGAGTCACATAAAATAGACACAACTCTTTGGCTGCATCTACCTTTTAATAATATTTATGCTTATTTTTCAGTCTTGTCTCTCTATGGTTTAATTCAACAGTTACTTTGAGAAGCACACTAGCCGACCAAATGTGAATGATTTGCACATTGAGGTTTAGTTTTCACTCTGCTTGGTCTGACTGAGAGGCAAGAATAAACACACCACTTAAATTTTTATCTTTAAGAGTTAACACTATAAGCGATGGACGTGATTGCAGCATTTTCACACGTCCTATGTTTCTGTCCCCTCCCCACTGCCACTATCACTCCTCTCTTCCCTTTTCCTTCCTGGCTCATTCAGTTCCCTTTTCCCTCCCTACTATCACTTCTGCCTCCATGTCTCAAGGTTTTCATCTTGGTTTCCTTTATACCCTGTACCTCATCCTCCTCCCTGAAGCCCCTTTCTCTTTTTCTTCCTCTTTTGATCTGTTCTCTTATTACCGACATTCACATGCATGCACATATGAAATCTAAGACTGAGGATCTGCCTTGGGAGAAAACCTGTGCTGTTTGACTTTCTGAGTATGGGCTACTTTGCTTAACATAGTAACTTCTGGTTCACCATTTTTCTACAAATATTATGATTTCATTTTTCTTTAGAGAGGAATCAAGTCCTTTTTGTGTGTATACACTAGATTTGCTTTATCTAAATATTAATTGATATCTAGGCTGGTTTCATTTCCTAGCTATCCTGAACAGTGCATCAATAAATATGAATGTGCAAAGTTCAGTATGGGAAAACCGAGTCCTTTGGACATATACTTTAGTTCTATTTTAGAACACCACTCCTAGGCATATATCAAAAAGAAGCTCAAGTACACAACAAGGACATTTGCTCAACCATGTTTGTAGCAGCTTTATTCGTAATAGCCAAAACCTGGAAACAACCCAGATGTTATGGATACAGAAATTGTGATACTTTTACACAATGGAATACTACTCAGCAATTAAAAACAAAGAAATCATGAATTTTGCAGGCAAATGATGGGAATTGGAAAAGATCATCCTGAGTGAGGTATCCCAAAAGCAGAAAGACACACATGGTATATACTCACTTATATAGACCTAGAAGATAGGATAAACATACTGAAATCTATACACCTAAAGTAGATAAACAAGAAAGAGGACCCAGGGTACGATGATCAATCCTCACTTAGAAAGACAAATGAGCTGGACATTGGATGTAGGAGCAAACAAGTAGCAGGACAGAAGCCTACCACAGAGGGCCTCTGAAAGACTCTACCTAGCAGTGTATCAAAGCAGATATTAAGACTCATAACCAAACCTTCGGCAGAGTGCAGGGAATCAAAAAATAAAAAAAATGGGGAGGGGAGTTAATATGACCTGGAGAGGACAGGAGTTCCACAAGGACCAAACATATCTGGGCACAGAGGTCTTTTATGAGACTGTTTCTCCAAACAAGGACCATGTATGGATACAACCTAGAGTCCCTCCTCAGATGTAGCCATTGGTAGCTCAGTATCCAAGTGGGTACGTTAATAAGGGGAACAGGGAGTGTTTCTGACATGAATTCGATGGTGGGCTCTTTGACACCCCCAACCCACAGAAAGGAGCAGCCCTGCTAAGCCACAGAGGAGGACTTTGCAGCCAGTCCTGAAGACACCTGATAAACCATATCAGATGGAAGGGGTGGAGGTTCTCCCCTATCAGTTGACTTGGAAAGGGGCAGGGAGGAGATGAGGGTGGGAGGGTGGGATTGGGAGGAAAAGAGGGAGTGGGATACAGCAGAAATACAAAGTTAACAAACTGTAATTAATATTAAAAAAATAAAAATTAATAAAAAAAGAAAAAAAAAGAATTTTGAGGAGCCTCCATGCTGATTTCTATAGTCTGTATTTACAACAGTTAATAAAAGGTTCCTTTTCTCAGTATCCTCAACAGCATTTGTTGCCATTTGTTTTCTTGTTAGTCATTTTGACTATGGAGAGAAGGAATCTCAAAATACTCTGAATAGATTTTTCACTGTAACAGGAAACTACCCAAAGAATCGACAAATTGGATTACATGAAGTTAATGTCTTCACATTATTGGAAACTAGAAACGGGTTATATCTTGAATGAGGGAAATTGTTGACAATTGTATTTCTGACATGGACCTAATATTTTGAATAAAATAAGGAGTAAAACAATTTCAACATTAAAAGCGAAATCTTCCAGTCACTGTATAGGCTAATGATATGAACAGTTACCAAGAGAAGCTCAGCTGGTTAAGAGTGATCAAGACAGCATCTTTTATATTTCTCTCTCTCTGTCTCTCTCTCTTTCTCTGTGTATGGTCTTTATTAGACAGTAAGATAAAACAACACTGTGGTACTCATAATTTACACATGCAGATAAAAATTAATGCCATTATTCATTTACTCAAGAGTCATTACTGCTTGTTTTAGCATTGATCTACCTTTCATCATTTCTAATGGGATTTTATGAACAGAATTGAGGTCTCAGCTAGGTTGATTGATGTCTGCCTATTACCTTCCCACTGCTGACCTTTGTTCCTAAACAGCTGGGGAACTTGTCTGGCAAGAGAACCCCTTGGGGCTGAATAACAGATTCCCTGGGAGCTTAAGGAATTACTGTGCAAAACTAAAGTATCACACAGTGATGGACAATTGCGGATTAAAGGATGAAGAAACAAATGAGATGCACATTTGGTAAAGGTGTGAGGCTTGAAGTGCTTTCAGTTGATGGGCAGGGATCAGCGACTGAACTCATCTCTTCTGCTACAGTTTGTGCCCCTGTTCCAAACTACCACAAGGTCAAAGGAAAAACCTGTCCCTTTCTTTGTCCCCGTATATCATCATTTCTATTATCTGTGAGTTTGCAAAGCTAGCAATGGGAAGAATAGTGACTAGGGAAGAAATTTTCCTTGCCTATCTCCTTACTCTGTTATTTACCTATGTTTTCTTGTCTAATATGCGTACATGTCAGTCTATCATATTTAACTGTGTGTATACTGTCAAAGAAATAAATGAATTATTTTTGTCATATATTTGTATTGTCAATTTTTTGTTTGTTTGTTTGTTTGGCTTGTTCTTGAGAAAGGGTCTTACTCCTTAGCACATGCTTTGAAGAAACTCAATTTTCAGGTCAGGTTAGCTCTGAAATAATGGCATTTCTCTTTCTGGAGCCTCCTGAGTGCTGGAATAATAGGGGTGACACATCATGTCTAACACATTTCAAATTTTAACTACTTGAGCTTAGGAGCATTCGCTCTAATTTATGTATTACTATTTTGTTATATTATGGATTAAAATAGTAGAGATGATGGGAAACTTCTTGTAAAAGTAACCTTTATTTGCCTTATGTAATTTTTGTCTTGGAGGCTTACTGCTGAAAAAGCTCACCCTTACTAGTGCTTTCTGAATTCTGGCTAGCTGGTTTAACTCAGCTGTTCTGGCTCAAACTCCTCTCCAAGGTGACTGATTCAATCTAGATTCTCTCTGCTTCTCACTGAATTTCTCTGCTTAGCTTCAAACTAAGTCTGGCAATTTGTTTTAATCTTCTGGCTCCTTCTTATTCATCTGCCTCTGCTGACCTGCACTAAACTGCATGAACTCACAAATGAACTCAACTCCACTACTCTGAACTCACTGCTCTAACTCCCAACCGACCTACTCTCTCTCCTTGCACTGCTCTTAAATAGCTTTTCTTTTCTGTGCTGTTCTCCTGAGAGTTGGGTATATCCAGTCTCTGACTCATTCTGTCAAATCTTTCTCTGATTCATGACTTTGTCTGCCCCTCAATTAGATGGCATTTTAAAACGTGGCTGTTTCCTTCTACAAACAAATTGTACCTTAAAGTTGTGTACTAAGTACATGTCTGTATTCCAGACAGTGAGAATAAAGGTGTGTGACATACTTGCTTTCCAGCTGGATCACACAGTCTGAGGTCTTTGGATGTGATTCCTTGACAGAGCAGCCATGTTACTGGATTAAAATTCCTCTACACTTCATTTTTTAAAAAAATATTTAAAAGAGATGCTATTGTTCACTGAAGTTAATGATAATGATGGTAAAAGAGAAATGGGTGAAGAGGGCTTAGAAACTACTAAGCTTGTGTCAGATTTGCTAGTGATTCCACCTTAGGTCCTCTTTTGATATTCCCATCTTACTTCAGGTATTTACCGTACCCTTCCTTCTACCCTACTTTGTTTCCCCGTGCCATTGATTAAATATTTAATAATGAATTGTGTCATTGTCAATGTAAGAAACTACACATTTGGACTTTAAAGAAATAGCTAACTCCTGACACCAAAACCTTATGTTTGGCTCAGGAGAAGAAGACCCAAGGATCACATGTATTTTAGTGATATGTAAATATATATATAAGCATTGTTAAATACGTTAAAAAAATCCAAGTTTTAATTTATGAATTTAAGTTCTATTTTTTCTTTTCAGTTTTTCCCCAGAGCAATAGTTTTATTGGTCATAATGATAAAACAATATAATTTTCCACCTCTGATGGACTTTTGTAACTTTCTGAATGCATTGAGCAATGCTTAATTTTCATTATCTACTTGATTAAATTTAGAATAATTATGCAAATATATCTTTGGGTGTGTCCATAAGGTGTTTCAGAAAAGGTTAAGGGTTAAAGTGAGGACCCACCCTGACTGAGCAGCACCATTCTATGAGCTGTTGTCCTGAGGATGAATAAATGAATAAAATGCAGAAAGGTACTTAATGTCCTTTGTGGCTATTGTGAAGGGTATTGTTTCCCTAATTTCTTTCTTGGCACTTTTGTCTTTTGTATACAGGAGGGTTTTTTTTGAGTTAATTTTGTATCCAGCCACTCTGCTGAAAGTGTTAATCAGCTATAGGAGTTCCCTGGTAGAATTTTTTGGGTCACTCACGTATACTATCATATCATCTGCAAATAGTGATACTTTGACTTCTTCCTTTCCAATTTATATCCCCTTGATCTCCTTCAATTGTCTTATTGCTCTAGCAAGGACTTCAAGAACAATGTTGAAGAGATATGCAGAAAGTGGGCAGCCTTGTCTTGCCCCTGATTTCAGTGGGCATGATTTAAGTTTCTCTTCATTTAGTTTGATATTGGCTATAGGCTTGCTGTATATTGCCTTTACTATGTTCAGGTATGTGTCATGTATCCCTGATCTCTCCAAGACTTTAAACATGAATGGATGTTAGATTTTGTCAAATGCCTTTTCAGCATCTAAGGAGATGATCATGAACCTAACCAAGCAAGTCAAAGACTTGTATGAAAAAAGTTTCCAGTCTCTGAAGAAAGCATTAGATGAAGATATCAGAGAATGGAAAGATCTCCCATGTTCATGGCTTGGCAGGATTAATATAGTAAAAATGGCCATTTTACCAAAAGCAATCTACAGATTCAATGCAATTCCCATCAAATTACCAACGCAATTCTTTACAGACCTTGAAAGAAAAATTCTCACCTTCATATGGAGCAACAGAAACCCAGAATTGCTAAAATAATTCTCTACAGTAAAAGATCTTCAGGAGGTATCTCCATCCCTGATCTCAAGCTGTACTATAGAGCAACAATACTAAAAACTGCATGATACTGGCATAGAAATAGACTGGTGGATCAATGGAAACAAATAAAAGACCCTGACATAATTCCACACACGTATGGACACCTGATTTTTGACAAAGATGCCAAAAACATTCAATGGAAAAAAGACAGCATCTTCAACAAATGGTGCTGGTCTAACTGGATGTCTGCATGTAGAAAAATGAAAATAGATCCATACTTATCACCCTTCACAAAACGAAAGTCCAAGTGGATCAAAGACCTCAACATAAAACCAGACACATTAAAGGTCTTAGAAGAAAAAGTGGGGAAGAGCCTTGAACTCATTGGCACAGGAGACAACTTCCTGAACAGAACACCAACAGCACAGGCTCTAAGAGCAACAATCAATAAGTGGGACCTCATGAAACTGAAAAGCTTCTGTAAAGCAAAGGACACTGTCGTCAGAACAAAATGACAGCCTATGAGATTGGGAAAGGATCTTCACCAACCCTATATCTGACAGAGGACTAATATCTAGTATATATAAAAAAGTAAAGAAGTTAAACAGCAAAAAAAATCAAGTAATCCAATTAAAAAATGGAGTACAGAGCTAAACAGAGAATTCTCAATAGAGGAATATCAAATGGCAGAGAAACACTTAAAGGAATGCTCAACCTCATTAGCCATCAGGGAAATGCAAATCAAAAAGACCCTAAGATTTCACCTTACATCCATCAGAATGGCTAAGATCAAAAACTCAAGAGACAACACATGCTGGAGAGGTTGTGGAGAAAGGGGACCCCTCCTCCACTGCTGGTGGGAATGTAAACTTGTACAACTACTCTGGAAAGCAATTTGGTGCTTTCTCAAACAACTAAGAATAGTGCTTCCTCAAGATCCAGCTATACCACTCCTAGACATATACCAAAAGAGTTTCAAGTACACAATAAGGACATTTGCTCAATCATGTTTGTAGCAGCTTTATTTGTAATAGCCAGAAGCTGGAAACAGCCCTGATGCCATTCAACTGAGGAATGGATGCACAAATTGTGGTACATCTACACAATGGAATATTACTCAGCAATAAAAAAATAAAAAAAAAAAAAAACAAGGAAATCATGAAATTTGCAGGTAAATGGTGGGATCTGGAAAAGATCATCCTGAGTGAGCTATCCCAGAAGCAGAAAGATGCACACGGTTTATACTCACTCATATAGACATATAATATAGGATAAACCTACTAAAATCTGTACACCTAAAGAAACTAATCAAGAGGGAGGACTCTTGCTAAAATGCTCAATTCCTATCCAGAAAGGCAAAGAGGATGGACATCAGAAGAAGGAGAAAGGAGGGAACAAGTCAGGAGCCTACCACAGAAGACCTCTGAAAGGCTTTTCCCTGCAGACTATCAGTGCACATGCTGAGACTTATGGGCAACCTTTGGGCAGAGTGCAGGGAATCTTAGAAAAGAAGTGGGAAACAGTAAGATCTGGAGAGGACAGGAACTCCACAAGGAGAGCAACAGAACCAAAAAGTCTGAGCACAGGGGTCTTTCCTAAGTCTGATACTCCAATCAAGGACTATGCATGGAGATAACCTAAGACCCCTGCACAGATGTAGCCCATGACAGTTCAGTATCCAAGTGGGTTCCATTGTAATGGGAACAGGGATTGTCTGTGTCATGAACTGATTGGCCTGCTCTTTAATTACCTCCCCCTGAGGGGGATGCAGCATTACCAGGCCACAGAAGAAGATAATGCAGCCACTCCTGATGAGACCTAATTGACTAGGATCAGAAGGAAGGAAAAGAAGCCCTCCCCTAGTGGACTTGGGGAGGGGCATGCATGCAGAGGGTGGAGGAAGGGAGGGATTGGGATGGGAGGAGGGAAGGAACCACAGGGGGATACAAAGTGAATAAAGTGTAATTAATACAGAATAAAAAAAAAAAGAAAAAAATGCAGAAAGCTGACCAGCTGCATTCCAATCTCTGTTTTCTCAGTGTAAATGCAATTTGACCAGAGAAAGCTGTCTCCTGTGATAATTCTCCTATGATTCAATACACCATTAAATTATTGGCCAAAATGAACAATTTCTTTGTTAAGTTGTTTGTGTCAGGTTGTTTTAGAACAGGACTCTGAGAAAAACAGGTACTGACTTTACCAATTCAGCTGAGTCTACTTGCAGAACTTGGATGGGTAGTAAAGGAGGGAAGGATCTCCAAGGAGTCAGTGGAGCGGTGAATATATTTAAAATATGGCTGTAAGAGTCTCAAAGAACTAACAAAAAGGAGGAAGGAATGTATATGGACCCTTCAGGATCCAGCTTTGTTGACTGTTGACATTTTCCCATAGAGAGTATGAGATAGTCCTTAGATCCTTACATGAGATGCCAGGATGGCATTCTTCCCCAATTGCATGTGATTTCAGTGTCTCTGAGGTGATTCGATAGGTAGGTTGGAGGATGGTAATTGAGAAGGAATTCATATGCATGGCTATGAGGAAGCCATAATTCACACCAAGAAGACTTTCCGGGGTAGGCACTTTGGAATCCCGTACACTCTTGCAAGCAGCTCCGAAGCTCTGAAGATCATCCCTGAGACCTCACTGGTGCCCTTGGGTGAGTTAAAGAAGTTATTCTTCTTTTTGTTGTTGGCACCTTATGAGAAAGGGATAGACGTTCACATCTCTCCAGGGAAGAAGTACAGGTAGCAATAAAAGCAACTAATGTTTGGAAAACCTTGTGTTCAGAAGATTCTTTACCAGAGCATGTACTTCCTTCCTCGCCACCTAGTTGAAATTGTGACCTCTTGCTTTCAAGGATACCCAAAGAATTTAATGTACTTCCAAAAAATACAAAACTAGGAGCTTGAAGATTCAGAGACTATAAAAGATCTTTCCCAGTGGCAATGTCAGTAAAGACTGATCAGATACACCCTTTTCTAAAGGACAGAAGAGGTAATTGTTGGCACACGTTGAGACCCCGGCTCCAGTGTTTCCAGGGTGACTATGAGCTGCTTGTTCTCTGCAGTAGAAGCATCATTAATCCCTCACACTAGGTTCTTCGCCTTTTGGCTATATAACTTTCTAATGCAATCTCCCCACCCCACCAGTTCATGCTGTTTAAATCAATTTCCTCTATGCAGAAATTTGACAAATTTGAACCTGTTATAATTAATTCTGACCAATGCAGCATTCTGCTCTTTTTTTTTAAAAAAAAAATTCACCATGTATCATTTATCTCATGCATTAACAGAACAATGCAGTTTTTACAACATAAAATTCTCATCAACATAGACCGTGGTCTCCTTAGTTATTACAACAAATATAAAACTAAAATAATATAATATTTTGTTTCAGACAAGAAATGATGCACATGAATTTTATAAGAAAATTTTAAAACAAGATGAATGAAAAAATACAGAATAAAAAGCACATTAAAAGCACTACATGTGGAGATATCAGGAAGTAGCAGGTAGAACCATCCCCAGTTCCTGGCTTACTAGAGCCTACCATCAGTGGCATGCTCTGGCCCTGGGACTCAGCGTTTCACTTTCCTTGCCTGCTCCACTCCCCAGCTTCTGGATGTGCTGCATTTCCTGGACTACATCTATACCTGTTCCAGAGACAGTGGCCATCAGACTACCAGGTCTCCCTGTACCCCTAGAAGCCTGGTGTCATCCAAGAAAACCAGAGGACTGATGCCATCCACGATCACAAGCTCTGTAATCCCAGAGGGCTACTACCGTAAAGACTACTAGGCCTGCTAACATCAGAGACAACAAGATAGCTAGAGGTCAGTGTAGTAGCACAAGCAACAAAATCCAGAACCCTAAGTAGCACCGGAACCCAGCTGTCCTACTACAGTAAGCTCTGGATATCACACCCGAAGCACAAGAATATAATCCTAAAACTGATGTGAAAATGATAAGAGGCCTTAAAAGTAGAAAATAAACTCCTCGGAGAAACAGAGGAAACACAATCAAACAGGTGAAAGAACTGAATAATTCCACTAAAGAGTTATAAGAAAACACAATCAAACAGAAGGAAATGAATAAAACTGTTCTAAACCTGAAAATGGAAATAGGATATTCATTCAGCCTGTGATAAGCAGATGTAAAATTCATGGTCAACTCAGAACAGGATTATCCCCCAAGACTGGAAAGATATGACAAGAGCAATATTGTAGTTGGTCCTCAGCTACAAGGGCAGTCATGGTGGAAAGAGGAAGTAAAGGTCATAGAACACAAAATCAGATCAGTGGTATTTCCCAGAATCAATTGCTAGGTGAACATAAATGTGCAGATTGAAGGCCGTTTGCATTTGATGATCACACCTGGCACTGTGTTATTTAGTAGCTTTAAATGCTTGGGATAAGGTTGAAGAATCAGGAATCTGATACAATTCTATTTATGGCTGAAGTCTTTGTAAAAAATTAGTAAAGGTTTCTTTTGGCCATTGTATAATTTTAGTAAATGACTCAGACCTCTTTCCTGGTTCTTTAGCATTCTGTTCTAAGTTAACACTATATTACAAGAATACTGCATAACGCTTATATATTTTTCTCGTTAGAATTACAGTATTTACACTGGTAGGCATCGTCATCATCATGTCAGAAAAGCAACTCATTTCACTCATAAACGTTACATTATTGTTGTTATCTGCTTATGATAATGCAAATATACTTACCAGATTAAAGAATGTTAGCGTTATATGTCTTATGATGCATTTCTGTATTAGAAAATTTCTGTTTGTGTGATAAAATAGCATAAATAACTTAAAGGAGGAGGATGCATTCTGGTCCATGGTTTCAGAAGTGTCAGTCCACAGTCAGTCAGATCCAGGGTTTGAGTCATGGTGAAACACAGCATTATGATAGAAAGGCATAAGAGAATACAGGTAATCATGGGAACACCACCCAGCAGTAGAATGAAGATGGGAGAGGAAATAAGAGGCTGAAAAACAGGAAGACATGATAGAGAGAGGGAGGGAGGCAGAAAAAGTGAGGGAGAGAAGGAGAGAACAGCAGAGCCTAGTTTAGATTTGGCTTTAAGGAAACACCCCTAATATATTTCTTGCATTGTAAAGTGTTGAAAATTCATAAAATAATGCCACTAGCTAAAGATGTAGGCTCAACACATGTTCTTTTGGGGGGGCATTTTATATTTGTATGCATGTATAATAGTTTTCTTGAAAGTTAGTAATGATTTCTTTTGCCAGGACTTTCTGTAATTGATAATTCCATTGCTTTATACATTTTCTTTAGCAACAATGAATCTTGCTGTATTCATCAACTTTTCTAGACCCTAACCAACTGGCTGACTAATGGCTTCATGATGTGATAAGCTCATTTCAAGCAAGTTAGCTGAAATACACATCCTTTGAGTGTCTCAATTCTGGGAATCTTTCAGTTATTAATTGTTTGTTTTCTTTCCTGGAAACTGACACTCTGCGCCAAATGACAAATTAATAATGGTGTTTGATTGAAAGTATATCATATTAAGGTCTAGGTTGCACAATATTAACAATCATCTTTTTGTGTAATGAATCATCTATTTTAGGTAATTAAGGACATATAATTCAGCCTTACAGGAAAATGGTTTTGATTTTACTGCTAAAAGACTTTAGTAGCTCAAGAGACAGAATTTTGTGCTTTGGCACATCCACCCTAGAGTTAGCACAGTTAAGGACTTCCTTCACCCAATAGGTTATATTGAAAGTGTGTGTATATCTTGACATCATGGAAAAGGTCAGCACATGGAGAGTAAGCACAGCTGAGTTCTGCTTCTGACTGTATTATTATTTCCTGGATAATTTATGCATATTTCCATCTTTTAGCATGGACTCTTTTATCTATAACGAGAGGAGTCTTTAAATAACAATTATTAGCATTATTATTGTGTCTCTCTGTGTGCATGATGCATATGTGAAGACATGTATGTCCAAGTACATACATGAAGGTCATAAGATACCTTCATGCCTTTATGTGGGCTCTCTGTTCAAGCTCAAATTATCTGGCCTGGATGTAAAGGAAGGTTACCCTCTCAATCATATTGCCAATCCAGAGAAGTCCTAACTGGTCAATATTTTCAGTCCAATGACTACCATCAAGTTTTCAAAGGAAGTTATATATTTGTTTTTCTGCATTTAATTTTCTTGGCACGGAGAAATCTACTTTTTCCACATGATCATTCTGTATACTTACTGACTCAGGACACATCTGTGTTTTACCTAAGCAGGTTCTTTTACTAGATAAAATGTAAATGACATGAGGGTTTGAAAGTATATACTGTTTCTAATTCTCTAGTTTTGTCACTATGCCTCAGGAATAGTTAGTACCTAACTCTCTAGTGCCTAAGCCAAGTTTAATATGTACTTATTATGTTGATAAGTCTGAACTGCATGGCCTAGGAGGAATCATATTTTTGAAACTTTTTAATAAAATAATACCAGATAAATTTTTCACTTCTTGATACTTGCTTCCTCTTTTACTGTAACATGTGCCTGTGATAACGCACAACATATCAACTAGCTTAGGCTATTAAATAAGGCAAGATACAGAAAGTGTAACACCTAATGCATGACGGAAAGCATGAACAGTAGCTTTCACAATCATTTATCAAAAGAACCTTGGTAATCCACTAGGTAATGATTTTCATATGCGAGAATTGTCTTGAAGGCAATAAAGACATTAAAAATGCTTTTTTAAATTTGTTTTTCCTTTTATTGAAAACTGATTATTTTCTCATACAATATATCCTGATTACAGTTTTTCATTCCTCTATTCCTCACAGTTCTTTCTCCTTTCCTTTACCATCCAGATCATCTCTCTTTCTGTCTCTCATTAGAAAAGAATGGGTTTTTACGAGATAACAACCAAACAGAACAAAATAAAATATAACAAGATAAAACAAAAAAACCACCATGTGGAAGTTGGAGGAAGAAAATCAATAGAAGGAAAAGAGCTGAGCAGCAGGTACAAGAATCCACTTTTTCACTCCCAGGAGACCTATAAAAATGCTAAACTGAAAGCTATAGTATATACTCAGAGGACCTAGTGCAGACTCATGCAGAGCCTAAGCTTGCTGCTCTGTCCCTCTGAATTCACATAAGCTTTATTCAGTTGATTTAGAGGGTGCTGGAGGCACCCTGCTGTGTGAGGTTGCCTTTCTCCCAGTCTGGGTAGCCATTCTGAGCAGGCACAGGACTCTCTTTCCAGCAGGGGCTTCTACTCTCTGCCTGACTTTATCTGAGGAATGTCTTTAGTCACAGAGGCCCCTAAACACATCTGATATATGACCTTTGACACAGCTCCCTGCTAGTTCTCCCCTCCCTAAGCCTATAGGTACTGGGTTACCACTAATATGATAAGAACATGCTGTTTAATGCAAGCTATGTATCCTTGAAGTGCTGGTTCCAGCCAATTATGTACACCTGTCCTTAGAGCCCTACATGCACTTCCAAAATGGTTCTCTGGAATTAAAGTTGAACTAGCCCCCTGAACTGGTTCCTGGGGTGTGTGATCCCGGTACAGTGCTTGCTAGTCATTCCAGACATGTTCTTAGCGTCCTGACCCTCCTGACTTCATGGGCTGGTGGGAGACAGCTCCCAAGTAGGAGAACCACAAGAGAGTTGTTTTCCTGGTGTCCTCCACCACTTCTGGCTGTTACTCTTTTTACCTCCTCTTTTGTGGTGTTCTCTGAACTCTGAGGGGAGGAATTTGATGAGGACAATTATTTAGGGTTGAGTGTTCTAAAGTCTCTCATTTTCTGAAAAATGCTGGCTGTAGGTTTCTGTATTTGTTTCTATTTGCTGCATCAGAAAGTTTCTGTGATGATGGGTGAATAAGACTGAGCTGTAAGTATAGCAGAATATCATTAGGACTCATTTTAACCCTACTTTCTAAAAAACAATAGTAGTTTGTTTTACCCCAGGTCTCTGGGCTATCTAGTTTTTATTCTTGATCACTGAGGTAGTGTTGGGGATGATTCCATCTTGTGGATTGGGCCGAAAGGTAAATCATTAACTGGTTACTCCCACAAGCCTGATGCCACCATTGCTCTGGCATACACTGCAGGCAGGATAGTTTTGTAGATCAAAGAGTTTGTGTCTGATTTGGTGATTACGTGTATCTTTGGTAGCCCACAGAATTCCTTCCCATTCCCTAGGCATTAAAATGTAAGTGTGAAGGTTTTATGTAGGCCTCAGCCTGACTTCTACATGTTCAATGAGTTTTGTGTTGTTTTCTTCAGCAACAGGACCTTGCTGTCACTTTGTGGAGCATAATGTATTGTTTTGGTGATAGCCTGTGTTGTTTGGAGGTTTTGATTGGATCTGTTTGGTCAATAGCTCAGTTGGATGTAAACTAGTCCCTGTGCTTGGATCTGTGCTTGGTAAAAAGAGATGGCCAGTTTGGACTCCATCTCCCCCATGACTTGGAGGCTCCATTAAGATTGCTCATTTCAGGAAGTTTCCATTGCACTAGGTTGCCATGTCAACCCTCCAAATCCCCTCCGTTCTTGTAGTCTCTCTCTACATTTCCTTCCTCAACTTCATCTCCTGTTTCCCATCTCATCTTTTTTTTTTCCATCTCATCTTATTCTCATATTCACATCCCCTCTGTGCTTAGTCTACATAGAGTCTGTTCTAGTTCCCCTTTCCCAGAGAGACACATGTGTCTTCCTGGTCTTGTCCTCTGTTCTTAGCCTTTCTGGGTCTATGGATTGTAGCTTGGCTATCATTTACTTAATGGCTAGTATCCACTTTTAAGCAAATGCATACTATATTTATCTTTCTGGTTCTAGGTTCTTTGTGCTAGGAAGATATCACAAAGTTTAAGCAGTAAAACAAAAATCAGATTTCTTACCTGTGGCTTTTAAATATTTATTTGATAAAAAAATTACTGACTTAAAAAAAAACCTGTACGTTTGTGTTTTTTGTGTTTAGGACCCCTAATTTGTTTTTTTAAAATGGCAATTTGGTTAAACGATTATTAGCAACTTTCATTGATCACCTACTACATAACCTGCTACATAGCATTGAAGTACATTTAGAAATTTACCTTTTCCTTTGTCCTAGAATCTATTTATTAATAAGAACATGTACTAGAAGAGAGACTTGAAGTAGTCAGAATTTTGAAAGAGCTGTAACCATAAAGGTTTAGGGCTCTCTGTCTTTCTCTGAAATCCTCCTGCCTCAGTTTTTTTTTTTTTTTCAGTTGCTGCAATAAAATATTCTGACCAAAGCAGCTTAGGTGAGAAAGGATTTATCTTGCACTTAGGCTACACTCTTCCTTCCCAGGACCGTGCACTTAGTGCTGCTTAGGTGAGAAAGGATTTATCTTGCACTCAGGCTACAGCTCTTCCTTCCCAGGACCTCGCACTCAGTGCAGCTGGGTGCATTGCATCTAAAGTGAGGATGCACAGAGCAATGAATGCTTGTGACCAGCTGCCTCTGCTTTTCATTCACTTCGGGGCTTGCCCATGGAGTGATTTTGTCAACATTCAGCCCAAATCTTTTCACCCTAATTAACCTAATTAAGAAAATCCCCCACAGGCATGCCCATTGGACAACCTAATTGGGACCATTTCTTACCGAAATTTCCTACCTAAGAGATTCCAGATCATGCAAAGGTGCCAACTGACATCAGCTATCACACTTGCCATAGGCTGAGAGTTATATACTGCCCTGTGGAACTTTCTCAGAAGCAATGAGAGCTGCCTCTTGGAGGGAAGGGGAACTTTTGAAGTTACTTAATACTCCCTGTGGTTTACTGATAGTCTCTGTACCTACTAAATCATTTGGTTATTGTTTGGAAGGATATCTTGCAAAGCTTAGAAAAGATGAATGAAGTCTCTTCAAGGACAAGGGTCTGAGGTGTTTCATTCTTTACATTTTATGATGCAAAATCATCTCACCAAGTGACTTAAAAGCCATGCCTTTCATTTAATATGTTCAAACTCATGAGCCTTGTGTACGTTAAAATGTAAAAAGCTAATCCTGGAAATCTGTCTTGAAACAAATGCCATGAGAGTTCTGTACATGCTCTGCTACTTATATTGTATGGTTTTATTCTGAAATAGTAGTTTCTGGCATCTAACCACATACCTGTACTCCATTATGCTTGCTCAAATATAGATATAGAAATGCTTTTCTCTGTTGGTATCTGCTTCAATTTTTTTTTAAACATTTTAAAGAGGTAGTCTCAAGGGAACCTCTAGAACAATCTATGAAACAAGAACACAGTGAACCCCAGATTGTATTAGTGTGGAATGAAGATTTCTCCCGTGTTAAACAGCATTCTTCAGGTTATACAGGTAATAAGTGCCATGTTTGACTGTAGAATCTCTGCTTTTCACCTTTGTTTGATATCAAGTACCAATAAGTAGGGCTAGTGTGTTCTTCAGATTTCAAAGAATAATAGCAAAAAAATGGGGGGGATCAGGGAGGTATTTGTCTTAGTAATGTTTCTGTAGGAGCAAATCACATCTATGGGAGCAAACATTCTGATTACTGAAACCAGGGACCATTTTGCTAGAAGTGGGTATAAATCAATGAGAGGTACGAACCTGAAGCTAAACAAACAACACCAGAACAAAACAAAACAAAACAAAACCAAACCCCAGCATGTCTGCAGGCATGGCACATATAAGCCATACATACCCACACACCCACAACCACCCACCCACCCACTCACACACACACCCACCCACCCACCCCCACCCCCCTCTCCCCACCCCTCCCCCACACAATCCTTCTTAGTGTGATGTCTATCTTAGGGTTTTATTGCTATGAAGAGACACCATGACCACAGCAACTCTTATAAAGAAAAACATTTCATTGGTGCTGGCTTACAGTCCAGAGGTTTTTGTCTATTGCTTTCATGGCAGAAAGCACAGTGGCGTGCAGGCAGACATGGTGCTGGAGAGGTAGCTGAGGATTCTACATCCAAATGCAGGCAGCAGGAAGAGAGTGAGCCCCTGGGCATGACTTGAGCTTCTGACTCCCAGTCACACCCTCCTTCCCACAAAGGCCACACACATCAACAGTGTCCCTCCTCCTAACAGTACCACTCCCTAGGAGCCTAATGGGGCCATTTTCATTCAAACCTCTACAGTGGCTTTGGACAGAAACTGGAAAATAGGGAAATTTTTGGTGGGAATTCTCAGAACAGAGGACCTGGTTGGTCCTAAAAATATGTTTCTGGAGATTCAAGCAGTTTGCTTGTGAAGAATGCTCTAACAAACTGTAGTAGAAATGGTTATAATGATACTGTTCTCACATAATTTATACTGTGTAACATCGCTTTATGCTCATGATGCTATTATTTTATGTATTATTATTATTAGTGTGTGTGTGTGTGTGTGTGTGTGTGTGTGTGTGTTGTCAGAAGACAACTTTCAGGAGTTGCTTCCATCCTTTCATCCTGGATCCTAGGGCTTGGGTCATCAGGCTTGAACAGAAATCCCCTATATTAGCTGTCTCATCTTGAAAGCTTTCATTATGTCATTTTCCTCTCATAAGTTTATCTAGCATGTTTTGTTCTATCCATCCTAAAACAGAAAGTACTTTTCATACCTTAACTGGCATGCGTTTCCAAACATCCGATTGGTTTGTGCTCGGACAGCACAAATGATTCTCTATTTTGCCTTTAACCCTCTACCTTGCTGTGAGCCTCCCTTTGCTGTTTGCCCCTCAGCAGCCTAAACTCTCATTGTGAATTTTCCACCCTGACTTACTCAACAAAAGTACTTTAACTGAGCACTTACTAGGTGGTTGGTGATTTGCTTAATGCTTTAAGCATTTTATGTCTTTCATGGCAGAGTATGAAAGAGCTACATATGATTAGATTAGTCAATCCATTTTTTCAATAGATTAAAATTGTTCAGGGAATCATGAGCTTACATTGTGGAAAGTAGAATCAGGTAAGTAAATAAGTAACTAAAATAGATGGCATATTTCAACACAATAAAAAAAATAGAGCAGGGAATGGATTAGGTATACTATCGGATGTTTGCAAGAAGGATAATTTTCTTTCTCCTGTTTGAATGCTAGTAAGTTCTGAGGCTTGTTGTTTCTGGTATGAACATGCTACAGTGAGGTTTAATGTAAGATGGAAAAATAGAGTGCAGGAGCCACTCATATTTATATTTAATTTTGTACTTCATGCATCTTGAAGGGGCATATTTCCTCATTTCCTGGGAGGCACATAGCACTCAAGTTTCAGGCCAGCCACTGCCTCTTCTGGGAAGCAGTCCCTCATGAGTATGTCTCACTTCTGCCCAGGTGTAAGCAATCACTCATGCTTCCTTCTTCACCTCCTGAGTTGCACTGGCCTCTGCTCTGGCTGTATTCCAGTTACATCTTTCACCGTACATTAGAGCACAGAGCATTTGTGATGGCGGAGTGTGTCCCTCTCTCCTAGTGTATCCAGGGCTTGGCATGTAGTTCATATTTAATTCATGGTTGTTTGATGAATTTGGCAAAAGACTGGGACAAGAAATCAGGTTGTCCAGATTTGTAATGGAATCCAAGAGTATCTTAAAATATATACAATTATTTTTCAAAGACTCAAAAGTCTCTGATAAACCAGTGGCCCTTTGAAATTCAGTAATATCTTTAAGCATATCTGAAATAAGAATTTATTAATTTTTTAGAGTTAAGAAATTTATGTATTTAAATGAACAGATTTGTTTACAAGATGATGTAACAGAGACATTTTCTCAGTTGGGGTTCCTTTTTCCAGATGACTCCAGCCTGTGCCAGGTTGACACAACACTAACAAGCACATCTACTAACTAACTCACAGTAACTTTCTTTGAAAATGTCAACAAAGCCATTAAATACCCAGGCCTTCCAATAAAGAATGTCAATTGATCATTATAAAAATTTTCAAAAATATAATTAGGCTGACATACTGATAGAAGTTTGAATAACTTAACATTTCAGTAGTATTGCTGATTGTGGGATAAATAATGCTTTCAATCCTCACCCCCTAGAAATGTTAATCTACTTCTTTTATATAGAAGATATTTTTGCTTTATCTATTCTTATTATAATACCAGACAGATTTTCTTTAGTCTTATTGCATAATAAATATCTGTCCTTTGAATAAGCCAGTGTTTTTAACAATATTTTTATTAGGTTGACATTAATTTTACATACGTACTCAGCTGTGCTTCCTACTTACACAAAGTCAAATTACCGAAGACAGAGCTTTGCTCTTGTTAATTAGATGCTAATTAATGCTCTTTAGCCTGCTCATTTATTTATATTCACTCTGTTTATCTAAAGTCAAGGTTCAAAACAATGCATACATTTTAAAACTTACTCAAATTATAGAGAAAGACAGTCTTATAATTTATCAGTCCACCATATAAAGCTACTGTCATGAAGGATAATGTTAGTAAAACAGAGAAAGGGGAACACTTCTGTATTGCAGGTGGGAGTGTAAACTTGTACAACCACTTTCGAAATCAATCTGGCTCTTTCTTGAAAAATTCAGAATAGGTATAACTCCAGATCCAGCTATACCACTCTTGGTCGTATACCCAAAAGAAGCTCCACCATGCAAGGACATTTGCTCAATTATGTTCATAGAAGCTTTATTTCTAATAGCCAGAATCTAGAAACAATCCAGATGTCTCTCAACTGAAGAATGGATACAGAAACTGTGGCACATTTATACAATGGCATACTACTCAGCTATTAAAAACAAAGAAATCATGAAATTTGCAGGAAATGGATAGAACCAGAAAAGATAATCCTGAGTGAAGTGATCCAGACTCCAAAAGACACACATTGTGTGTATTCAATTAAAATGGTATTTTAGCCATATAGTACAGCATAATCATACTATGAGGCATAGACCCAAAAGAAGATAAATAAGAAGAGGGATCTAAAGGAAGGTGCACACATTTCACTTAGAAGGGGAAATAGTATAGATAGAGGTAGTGGCTGAAAAGGGAACAAAGAGGAGAGAAGGCACATAGAATTAAGAGGGTGGAGAAAAGACCTGGTGAGAGAGAGAGGACAAGAGAACAGAAGGCCTGTAGAGAAAAGAGAAACAGAGAGTGGGGACATCTCTGTGACAAGCTGGAGACATAAGTCAGGGTAGGCCCTTGAGAGAATGTGAGGGGATGCAAACAGTGATTCCTAGTAGCAGAAGCCATAGAGAATGAAGTGGGTGTCTTCTAAATTACAAAGTATCCTCCCAGTAGAGTGACTGCAATTCCAACCCATGCGCAAAAACTTCAACCCCAAATTTACCCCGCCTACAAGATGTGCAGGGATGAAATAGAGCAGATGGAACAGATTGAGGAATGCCCAACCAATGCCTGGCCTAACCAAAGACCTACCCTTTGGGAGAGTGCCAGCCCCTGGCACTATGAAAAATATTCTGCTAAGCTTGCAGACAGGAACCTGACAGAATTGTCCTGTGAGAGAATTTACCCACCAGCACTCCAACACAGATGCTGAGACCCACAGCCAAACATTGGTTGTTGGTTAAGGACTCTTGTGGAAATGTGGGAGGAAAGAGAAGAGAACCTGGAGGTGACAGGAACTTCACAAGAAGACCAACAGAGCCAACTAACCAGGGCCCAGAGGAGCCTGTGGAGACAGAAGCACCAACCAAGGACCATGCATGGACTAGACACTTTACAGAGACATAGCAGATGGACAGCTTAGGCTTCATGTGGGTTCTCTAGTGAGGGAAGTGGGAACTGTGTTGGACAAGGACTCAATTGTTACTTTTTTGATCACTTTCCCCTAGCAGGACTGCCTTGCCAGGCCACAGGGGAAGAGGACATGTTTAGTCCTGATGGAACTTGATGAGCTGGGCTGGATGGGAAAGGAAACTTCCCCTTTCTGAGATATAGGGGAGGGGAGGAGATAGAGGCAGGGAAGGTTGGACTGAGAGGGGAGGATGGATGGACTACAACCATGGAGTAAAGCAAATAAAAATAAATTAATTAAAAAAGAATAAATTGATGTCAAGAAGGTAGTTATTAATCAAAAGGATGACATTGGCTTAAAACAAACAACAAAACATCAAAAAAAGAGACAGTGACAAAAATTCTCCACATCTAGGAGTATGCTTCCAGTGATGAAATCCAAACTTAACACATTTTCTTGGCAGCCCTTCTTAGCCTTTCTTCTTTGTGACTCTTTTGTGACTCTGCCAACTACAGAAACTCTCTCTACCAAGGACCTATAACTGTAACTGTAGGCTGGGACTCAGTCAGAGCCATCACTCAGCCCTCATTAGAGGATATTCTTCTTACAGTAGAGGGGATTAAAACAGACAACCACAACTGGATAGTATGAAGAGAATGAGAGACTTTGGGGGTGCTGGACCCTAAATAAGATGTCTTTATCAAATGCCTCCCTTCATGGTTCAGGGGTCCACATAAGAGAGGAAACCAGAAAGAGTGTAAGAGCTGGAGGTGATTGATGTTTCCAAGGAAAAAATGTCTTCCAGACACAACAGGGCTATGATCCCACAAAGACTGTGAATCACTCAGAGGACCTGTGGGAGTTGATGCTAGATAAATCCCAGCACTGAGAAGGGGAGGTAGATACAAGGTATCACCCCAACCAAGAAGCTATTTGCAATCCATGTCTGCTCATAAAGGGAAAAATCAATTTTCTCCAAGAGAGTACCACTGTGTTTATAAATAACCCTCCATGGCAAGTCCATGTTTAGGAGTAGTTAGCTAAACATAAAACAGATTCAATATTTTTTTTGGTGGAGATGAGCTTTTTGTTTTGTTTGATATTTTTTTTCTTCTTGATATCACCCTTTTAGTTTGTCTATTTTGAATTTTTATTTTTTAACTTTTGAGAGATAGAGAGAAAGAAAACGTGAAGTTGTATGCATAGGAAAGTGGGGACAATCTAGGGAGTATGATCAAAATATAAGACAAACATTTGTTTTAAAAGTTCAAGCTTAAGAGAACTTGAAAATAAGTAGCCAAACCCTGCCAGTAGCCTCTGGAATGTCACCAACTCACAAGGCAGTTGTGCAGTAAAGTCTTTCCTGTGGATAATTTAGATTTATTACTTCCACACATCTTGTTATGAACAAAGTCATATGTATGTATATATGTGTGTGTGTACGTATGCATCTTTCATCATGGGGTCCTATTGACCAGTGGTACATTGTATACTTTTGATAACACACTCCATAAGGCACACACCCACAAATGTGTTCTGAACCCTTAAAAGCCAGTGTTGAGTTGTGTTTTAAGAAAAGCAATATGAAACAATGTAGGCAAGTTTCTATACAATGTTGCTCTCAGTTCTAGTTGGAGACTGTGGAGAATGAGGAGAGTGAGTGTCCTTACCACAGACTGCAAAAGGCTCGGAGGCTTATGTTTGGGGAGACAGTGTAGCTTAGCCATTGCTAAAAATACGGTTTTCAATTGGAGCTAGACTTACCATAAATTTTTATTTTGCCATGTGGTCGTGGAAGTAGAAACTTGGACGATCGTCAATATGTGGTTCAGCTCACCAGGCCTTGCTCTTCTACTTGTTAAAATGCAGGACAATCCTTATGTCTGCTGGATGTCTGCTGTGCTGACTAGTTTTTCTGTCAACTTACACAAGCTAGAGTCACCGAAAAGGAGGGGATCTCAACTGAGAATGCCTCAATAAGCTCTGGGTACATGCAGGTCAGTAGGATGTTTTCTTAATTAGTGACTAGTGTGGAAGAGGCCAGTCTATTGTGAGTGGGCCATAACTGGCCTGGTGGCTGTGGGTTCTATCAAAAACCATGCTGAGCAAGCCACAGGGAGCAAGCCAGTATGTAGGACCATGACCTTTCATGGGCTCCTGCTTCCAGGTTTCTGCCCTGCTTGAGTTCTGCTCTCACTGCCTTGATGATGAACTATTACATGTGACTGTGAGTAAAATAACCTTTTCCTTCCCAAGTTATTTTTAGCCTTGGTGTTTCATCACAGCAAGACTAACCCAAACTGCAACATCTGGTTTGTTTTTATTGGCCACTCTGGAATTTAATGCCATAATTATGGGACTCTATTTGGCACTAGGGACTGAGCATGCATTCAGAGGTTTGCACAGTGGAGGGACTCTGTTCTTGGTTATAAAGATGAAGGGTAAACTTACAGTGCACAGCAGAACAGCTGGAAACATTCCGTGAAACTTCTCAGTGGGAGAAAACAAGAGCAGCAACTTCTTTCATTTGAAAGTTCCCATCTTGCCTTCCACCAATAAGAGTCACCTCTATGGAAGTTTGTTATACTTTTATCTTATTAAAAATTGTAACAACTTTATTTAGTGCCATTGCGGTTTCAGTCATCTTAAGCTGAGCTTCTCCAATCTGTGTTGAAAGAGTCTCCATGAACTTAACACCATCCAAGTTCACTGTGATGGTTAATGCACTGGCTTAGATGTGGCAGTATATAAGATACTACTAATGCAGAATATGTCAGGTGTATCTGTGAGGGTGTTTCCTGGCAGGATTAACCAAGGGTGGAAAACAAACTGAACATGGGTGGCATCATCCTACAGGGTCAAACCTAGATAAAACGAGAGTGGGAGCAATGAGCCTTGTATGAAGTTTTTCTTATTCTGTCCACACTGCTACACCCTGCTTGCCATGATGGACCCAAACCGCTGAAAATGTAATCTCCAAATCAGCTCTTCCACTTTTTTTTTACATGCAGGTTTGTCATTTTATTTACACATTTATTTATGTTGACATGAACTTGTATAATTGACCATGATTTAAAATATCATGTTGTTCCCATCATGAATTGACCATGATTTTTCTTGGTCTTTATCTCCTTACTAGCAATTTTCCACTGCCATTTGCTCAGTCTCTTCTAAATAATTTAGCCTATAACTTATTGAAAAAAAGCACCTTTCTAACCTTTCTTTTAATTATCTATGAAATGCATTAACTTTCCGTGCTTTGTTTATTATTTATATATGTATAAATGTAGTCATAGTTATTTCAGGCTAACCCCAAACTTACTATGCAGCCCAGACTGTCCTTGAGCTTCTGATCTTCCTGTCTCCATCTTCCAAGTGCTAAGCATATAGGTGTGTACCACCATATCCACTTTATATATTGCTGGGTAGGAGGCCCAGGGCTTCGTGCATGCTGGGCAAGCAAAGCTACCAAGTGACATACACTCTAGCCCCCTAAATGGTTGCCTTTTGATGAGAGAGACCATATCAGAGTTTTAACAAACTGTACTTCTAAAAATTCCAAACATTTAGGCCTTTTTCAAAATTGTCTACTCATTCCAAGCTAGAGCTTTTCTATTTATTTATTTATTTATTTATTTATTTATTTATTTATTTATTTAT
>NW_026596125.1:12070327-12130606 GCF_907164565.1 Psammomys obesus | reverse complement strand
TATTTATTTATTTATTTATTTATTTATTTATTTATTTATTTATTTATTTATCCCAGCTGTGTCCTGCTCTCTCATTCCCTCCCAAACCCTCCTTTCCTCACTCATCTCCTACAGCACAGGCTCTAAGAGCAACAATCAATAAATGGGACCTCATGAAACTGAAAAGCTTCTGTAAAGCAAAAGACACTGTCCTCAGAACAAAACGACAGCCTACAGACTGGGAAAGGATCTTCACCAACCCTATATCTGACAGAGAGATAATATCCAGAATATATAAAGAACTAAAGAAGTTAAAAAGCAATAAATCAAGTAATCTAATTTTAAAAAAAAATGGGGTATGGAGCTAAACAGAGAATTCTCTGTAGAGGAATATCGAATGGCAGAGAAATACTTAAAGAGATGATCAACATCCTTAGCCATCAGGGAAATGCAAATCAAAGGACGCTGAGATTTCACCTTACACCCATCAGAATGGCTAAGATGAATAACTCAAGTGAAAACACATGCTGGAGAGGTTGTGGAGAAAGGGGAACCCTCCTCCATTGCTGGTGGGAATGTAAACTGGTACAACTACTTTGGAAGTCAATCTGGCACTTTCTCAGACAATTAGGAATAGTGCTTCCTCAAGACCCAGCTATACCACTCCTAGGCATATACCCAAAATTTGCTCAGGTACACAACAAGGACATTTGCTCAACCATGTTTGTAGCAGCTTTATTTGTAATAGCCAGAACCTGGAAACAACCCAGATGTCCCTCAATGGAGAAATGGATACAGAAATTGTGGTATTTTTACACAATGGAATACTACTGAGCAATCAAAAACGAGGAAATCATGAAATTTGCAGGCAAATGGTGGGATCTAGAAAAGATCATCCTGAGTGAGATATCCCAGAAGCAAAAAGACACACATAGTATATACTCACTTATATAGACCTATAAGATAGGATAAACATACTGAAATCTATACACCTAAAGAAGATAAACAAGAAAGAGGACCCGGGGTAAGATGATCAATCCTCACTTAGAAAGACAAATGGGAGGTGCATTGGACATAGGAGAAAACAAGTAACAGGACAGCAGCCTACCACAGAGGGCCTCTGAAAGACTCTACCTACCAGTGTTTCAAAGCAGATACTAAGACTCATAACCAATCTTTTGGCAAAGTGCAGGGAGTCATATGAAAGAAGGTGGAGTTTGTATGCCGTGGAAAGGATAGGAGCTCCAGAAGGACCAAATATATCTGGGCATAGGGGTCTTTTCTGAGACTGACACTCCACCAAGGACCATGTATGGATATAACCTAGAACCTTTGCTCGGATGAAGCCTATGGTAGCTTAGTAACCAATTGGTTGCCCATAGTAAGGGGAACAGGGACTATTTCCGACAGGAACTCAATGGCAGGCTCTTTGACCTCCACATCCTCCAAGGGAGGAGCAGTCCTGCTATCCACAGAGGAGGACTTTGCATCCAGTCCTGAAGATACCTGATAAAACAGGGTCAGATGAAAGAGGAAGAGGTCCTCCCCAATCAGTGGGCTCTTCCACTTTTAAGTTGTTCTCTCAGGTGCTTGGTCACTGCAGTGATAGAATTGACTAGCCCAGTGTGGTAAGGATTAACTAAACTGTGGTGTAAACTGTTGCATGTAAAGTATTAGTACGACATTAGTATTAGTACGACAAAGTATTAGTATTAGTGCGACATCAACATTATGTCAGATGTGAGAATGATAATGGTGACAATGGTAATGACAACATGTCTTTGTTTTCCTTATTGTGAACTATCCTGTAGTACACGTTTAATGGGTATTCACTAAATGCCACTGGGGGCATCTCATTTCTCTTCCCAAATGATGACGAGAAGCCTAATGAATGGGAAACAGAGAACTTAGCATCTTTTGGTTGCCAGAAGTAATAATTTCCATTTCTATCATTTGTATGTTTGATCCATTTTCTTAATAATTTAGATTGAGGCACTGATTCAACACCAAAGTGCAAAACAACTCTGTTCTCACATAGCCTTCTCATCTTCAGAGGAACAAGGTTATTTTCGCTGATTGCTGGATGGCACTGGCTACAGCTGCCATTCATTTGCCTCAGCCAATGCCCTGTCTTGGTCCATTTGGTGCTACTACACAGAATAATTAATTTTTTTCATAGTTTTGGAGGCTGGGCAATCCTCTATCAAGGCAGCGCAGGTTTGATGTCTGGTGAGGATGCTTCTGTGCCTCTGTGGAGGAGCCTTGTCATGGCTCCCACTGCAGGGAATGCTGTGCCTTCATATAAGGGGAGGCAGCGGGCAAGCTGTATAATTGTGCTCAGACCCTCTTTTATAAGGACCTTGCAATTCTATCCAAGATAGAGAAATTCTGTTGCCTTAATTGGGTCTATAAGGGCCTTCCTCTTAATGCCATCACATTGTTAACACCCGAATTTTGGAGGAGAAACATTTCCTGTAAGAAAATGGGCTGAAGGAAAAGAAAAGACTGTCAAATATATCAGATAGCTGTGATTTTTGAAAGTCTATTATTTCTACCTTCTTATTTCTATACTGTGGGCTCAATTGGGTTGGATAAATCACAAACTACTGTTCTATGAATTTCCAGTACCAATCATAAGTAATCAAGCAAACAAGGGCCAAACATATAACTAACAAGTACATAGACTTAGTAAACTTAGATATTCTCCTTGTCATACTGTTAGCACGTTAATATTGTCTTTGTTGAACATGATGAGGCAATCAAGTCCCATGTGTTTTTATCAATAAAAACACAACTATATGGACACAGGAGGTTCATGAGATTGGGACTAGGTTCTGCAAAATAGCAAGACACTGTCCAAACAAACTCAAACACAACAAACAAACAGCCATCTCAAGAATACAGGGAAAGTACACATTCTTTCCTTTTCTGTGCCTGGATTTCTGATGTCCTCAGTTCCCAGTGCAGAGGACTTTTTTTTTTTTTTTTTACTATCGAACCATTCTTATTTTCTAGAAGACATTTAGAAAGATGAAGTAAATCACAATAAGTCACAAAGAGGAGTAAGCTGTTTTCCTGTGCCACCACTGAGAATGAGCCTTCTGCATCCAGTTGGTTATGTGAGTCTGCTGGGATTTCTCAAGAGCAACTGATAATATGTTGGGTCTGTTTCATTTCAAAAGAACATTTTCTTCTGTGAATTAAAGCAGATGACTTTAGCTCCCAGACAAACACCTGCTGTTCCTTGATAGCACAGTGGGGGACTTACAAGGACTTCTGCTTTGCCCAGTAATCATCTGAGGACTCACCTTTTTTGAAATTGTTTATCCTGAAGAGACAGCCTGGAAGCATAGAAGCCGAACCGTGCAGAACTGTCAAAAGCAACTAGCTAATTCATAGCATCCATGTGCTTGAATGGCTTTTCCCTATAGCTTCACCTCCTCTTGGTTTAAGTACGCCATTCATTAAATGTGAGACAGTGCACCTTACTGTACTTAGCAAGGAGCTGAAGACCAAATGGACACACATTTTAAAACTGAGTGTTTTGTTGGGGCTATGACCAGAACAATGCTAGCTGGGCTACGTTTGAGTGTCTCTTGGGCAACTGATTATTTTTATTGTGCTTATTCTGTTCTCTAGATCAGTGAGTTATTCTGTGAATCTCAGATTTGCATTCCCCTGGTGGCTAAGGATGCTAAATATTTCTTTAAGTGTTTCTCAGGCATTTGTGTTTCCTTTTTTTTGAGAATTCTCTGTTTAGATCTGTACCCCATCTTTAACTAGGTTTTTTTTTCACAATGTCCAGTTTTTTTTTTTTTCAGTTTCTTGTATATTGTGGATATTAGCCTTCTCTTGGATGTGTAGTTAGTAAAGTTATTTTACCATTCTGTAACCTGCCACTTTGTCCAAATGATGGTGTTGTTGTTTTTTTTTAATCACACAGAAATTTTAAAGTTTCATTACATCCCATAAATTAATTCTTCTTAGTGCCTCTGTTATCAGTGTTCTGTTCAGAAAATCTTTGTACCAATGAGTTCAAGACTATTCCCAATTTTCTCTTCTATCAGATTCAGTGTATCTTGATTTATGTTGAGGTCTTTGATATATTTGGATTTGAGTTTTGTGCCGGGTGGTAAGTGGATCTATTCAGATTTTTCTCCATACAGCCGTCTAGTCTGATCAGCACCATTTGTTGAAGACGCAGCATTTTTTTTTTTTTTTTTTTTTTGCTCAGGAATGGTAATACCTCTAGCAGATTATTATTATTATTATTATTATTATTATTATTATTATTATTAAAGATTATTTTAGATATGCTGGGGTCTTGTGTTTCCATGTGAAGTTGAGAATTTTCCTTTCAAGATGTGTAAAGAACTGTGTTTGAATTTTGGTAAAAGTTACATTGACTCTGTAGATTGCTTTTAGCAGGTTAACCATTTTTAGTAATCTTGCTGACTTATGAGCATGGGAGATCTTTCTAGCTTTTGATATCTTCTTTAATGACTTAAAAACTTTATTAGACATGTTTTTCACTTGCTTGGTTAGAGTTACCTCAGGATATTTTAGGTTTTTTGTTTGTTTGTTTACTTTTGAGGCTATTGTGAAAGGTATCGCTTCCATGATCTTTTTTCTTTAGTTCCTTTGTACATTGGAAGGATACAGATTTTTTGTGTTAATTTTGTTACGTTTTTGAATATTTATCAGCTGTATAAGTTTCCTGGTGGAATTCTTAGCGTTGCTTACATATACAAACATATTATGTGCTAATAAAGACACTTTAATTTCTTTCTTTCCTGTTTATATCCCCTTTATATATTCTTCAGTTGTCGTTTTGCTCTAGCTATGACTCCTACTACCATCCCATATGCTAAAATGCTAAAAAGATAAAATGGGATGAGGTGGTATCCATAAGAATAAGCTTTATTGGTTTTTTAGTTTAAAAAGGTCAAGTGATTCTTGAGACAGCAAATCTTGCAAATCAGTTATGTTAGGAATATCACCAGACTTATGGACCAGGCACTCCAATTCTTCCTTATGATTTAGGAGCCATTGGTTTAACAGTACCTTTTCATCAGATACATACAAAATAGCTGAGGATCCCAAGAGTTCTAGTTCACCTGTGGAATCTTTTGCTTTACCTCAGAGCTCAGTCATACTTCCTCCAAGATGACTTAATTTTGCTTAGGATTTTAAGAAGTTGATGGATACCTTTTGAAATCTGAGCATAGGTTTAATTTTTAGAGTTAATCACTTGAAAGAACTTTTCTAGAATTTGTTTCATGTGAATTTAAGGGAAGGATATTAGTATGAATGCAGGAACCATGTGAGTAGAAAGGGCTGAACAGATAATGTTGGTTTGAGTAGCTCAGAACAATAGGAAACCTGAGTCCACTGAAAATAGGTCAGAGGTAAAAGGGATTTATCTGTGTGGGGGCTATTTAGCCTCATCAGAAACAGCTTAATATAAATGAAGATTTATCACATTTTGGCACAAGAATAGAAAGGGTAGAATTTAAACATTTTATTTTTCAAATTGAGATTGGATGCAGATAACGTACAGATACAAACCTAAGAGAGATCAGTGGCCCTGGCTGTCATGAATGAGGTTAAGGTCAGGGAAGAAGCTGGTGTGTTCTCCAGGCTGACCATGCTGACTTAGTTATAAATTCCCCTTGCTTCTAGCCGTACTGAAGAGGACCTTAGGAATGCATTTAAATAAACTTGGTGTTTATAGCTGTGTTATACTGTTGAGTTATTAGGGTCACACAGGGTTGTACATGTCAAGGTTAAAGGCGTAAGCCTTTTTTTTTTTTTTGTATTCACATCTCAGCAATTCCACTCTGTCCTGCTATCAGAATCTTTAAAGTTTATGAACTCTGAGTAAAAACCTGTTGATAGCCATGAGGCAGCTTCACAACACAGCTGAAATGCTTGTTTATCTTCCATTGTCCACTGAAAGATTACATCTCATGTCAGCTTCAGATTTCCTCCTCAGAGGCAAGATGAGATGCAACAGTTTAGAGCTTAAATGTCACCTAAAGAACCATGTGGTAGAAGCATGGTATCCAAGTTTGAACCATTAGAACATTGTAGTAAGTTTTAAGTTCAGCCATGTGTGAAGTTTTGGGCAGTGGGGATATGTCACCAAAGCTGTTTGTTAGAGAGAATTTGGAGCAAAAAAGGGAAGAACGAAGGAAGGAGGGAAGCAAGGGGGCAGAAAAGGGGATGTGAGAAGGAGAAAAGAAGAAATTTATTAACAGGTACTACCATTGGACAGGCATAGCTCTTTTCTAAAACTACTATAATATATATATAACAATATAATATTCTTTTCTTTGCTATTAGGAGACTTTTCTATGAGATATACTCACTGGTAGATTTCCATGTTCCAGTGGATGGTCCCAAACTTATGCTCTTTCAGTAGTACTTACTAGACTCAGTGGATCATTTAAAAGAAAATACATTAAATTGTGGGGGATAAGTACTGGGAGAGGAAGGGAGGAACTAAGAGTTCAGAGGGGAGTTGAAGACTGATATCTTCAAGATACAATGTGTACATCTATAATATAATAACATCTACAATAACAGCAAATAATATAATAAAAATTGGTTGGGAAGCTTACTGTTCTTGTAGAGAACCTAGTTTGAGTTCCCAGCACCCTCGTGACAGCTCAATAGCAGCTGTAACTAACATCCAGTGGATTTGAAACTCTCTTCTAGCTTCTGAAGGCCCTTGTCACATGCATGGTGCACATCCATACATGTAGGTAAATTTTCATACACATAAAATACAAATAGATAAATCTAAAACAATTCCCACTTTCCAAGTGGAAATGAAAACCTAGAGTGTTCATTTGTTTCCAATTATCTGGAAACTTTAAAGAGTAAACTGATTACACTTTAATACCTGCCATTAATGTGTCTTGACCAAAACAGAACTGAGCTGATGACTAGACATGGTCTTGGGATTGAAGGATACAGCTTTGGGGTTGCAACATTCACATATTTCATTTTAGAATAAAAAGAAATGAGGTCCTCCCTTGAATCCAGTTTCTTTTTGGTTTAGCTGTGCCTTTAGGAAGGTAAGGCTGGACTAGAAATGGCAGTGGTCAGGTGTATCATCCTCAAAAACTTCTTGATATGTTCATTCAGGAGTCTATGGCTATTGTCTGAGTTGATGGCAAAACTGCATTTTTACTAATGAGACCAGCATGGTAAGGGCAGGAATAATTTACTCAAGGTGTCTGAATGAGTCATCAGCATTCTATTTTGACTCAGCCCATTACTGCTTGCCATGAGGAATGAGCTGAGAGTCTGGCAGTGGACCCAGAGTGCAGGAGATGGATAACATGCTCACCACGCCCTGGCCATGGCTCTCCATGGGATTTCATCATGAGATGGTAAATGAATAGTCATACTTTTCTTTAGGAAAATATCTCTTTCTTCCCTTAATGATAATGAGCTTCTTAATATCTTTGTTCTTCTCATAGTTATGTATTACAGTGTCAGTTATCAGGGCAGAGTCCTTAAAATAATTCTTTTCTTTCTGCATTGTTCCAGATGGCTTCCACATTTCGTTTATTGCTTTTGCAGATGTTACAGAGAAATTTTGGAAAATAAGCTAACAATGGATTACTGCAGTTAGTGGAAGACCATTTCCAGTAAAATCTGCATATAAGCTGAAGCTTTCTGTTCTAGACTCAAGACTTACAGGGCTTAAGTGACTAAAGATTTATCATTTGGGATGGTAAGTAGTCTTGCTTCTTCTTGAAAGATTATACCCTTGAAAACAAATTTAGTAACCATAAGTTATGTTTCCTTTTGTCAAACTTTCAAAAAGTTGCATTAATATAATCACTTATACTTTAAACCTTGTTTTAGAGTAACAAAAATGTATTACTATAATCCTAAAATAAAACCACCAGAAATTCTTACAGTTATTGATACTAGTACCATGTTCCTGATGAGACACTTGAGGGCCAAATAAGTTACATAGAGTAATTCAGACATCCTAGCTTCTAGACTGGTCCTCTGCAGTTTTTTTTTTCCTACTACTGTGCCATATCTTGTGATGGAGGAACTTTACAGAGCCTATAACCAATAGAGTGTCTCCCGTACTCCAGAATGGATGCAGAAACTGTGGTACATCTATACAATGGAGTATTACTCTGCAATGAAAAATAAGGAAATCATGAAATTTGCAGGTAAATGGTGGGACCTGGAAAGGATCATCCTGAGTGAGTTGTCCCAGAAGCAAAAAGACACGCATGGTATATACTCACTCATATAAACATACAACATAGAATAAACCCACTAAAATCTGTACATCTAAACAAACTAAGCAAATGAGAGGACCCAAACTAAAATGTTCAATCCCCATCCTGAAAGGCAAAGAGGATGGACATCAGAAGAAAAAGAAAACAGGAAACAACCTAGGAACCTGCTACAGAGGGCCTCTGAAAGCTTCTGCAGTATAGACTGTCAAAGCAGATGCTGAGCCTGATGGCCAACTGATAGGCAGAGTGAATGGAATTTTATGTAAGAAGGGGGAAAGAGTAAGAGCTGGAGGGGACGGGAACTCCACAAGGAGAGCAACAGAACAAGATAATTTGAACACAGGGAACTTCCCAGAAAATCATACTCCAACCAAGGACTATTCGTGGAGATGACCTGGAACCCCTGCACAGGTGTAGCCCATGGCAGTTCAGTGTCCAAGTGGGTTACATAGTAATGGGAAGAGGGACTGCCTCTGACATAATCTGATTGGCCTGCTCGTTGATCACTTCCCCCTGAGTGGGGAGCAGCCTTACCAGGCCACAGTAGAGAACAATGCAGCCACTTTTGATGAGAACTGATAGACTAAGATCAGAAAGAAGAGGAGAACCTCCCCTATCAGTGGACTTGGGGAGTGGCATGCATGCAGAAAGGGGAGGGAGGGTGGGATCGGGAGGGGAGGAGGGAGGGGCTTATGGGGGGATACAAAATGAATAAAGTGTAATTAATAAAAAAAAAGAAATTGGACTAGCTCAACTTTTTATTTAAATATTATCAACTTTCTTATCTAGGGTAAACCTTATGTATCAGTAAGCCTGCCCACTCATTTTTTCTTATGTAACTGTCCTAATATGTGTCAATCTAACCTCTGCTGAACTCTTGCTAGTAATAGATTCCATTTGGGAATAACCCCATGTTATATAAATGTACTTACTAGATTCAATACAATTAAGCCATTATTATTTCAATTTCATCTTAAGGGAACTATTGACATTTTCAAAAAAGAAGTATTCATTTAGTTGGTAACAAATTGAATTGGATGACCTAAAGTACAGACTAAAGTAGATAATTTAAAGCATATTCTTGCTTAAAAGTGCCAAATAAAATAATCTCTGTTTTAGAAATTTATCTCTTATTTGTATTGTCTTTTTGCTTAGTATATCTAAAGTTCTTAATATGTCTTCATGTGACACGTTTTTCAAATTTTCTTCATTATGGTCAACTTTGTCAACACAGTAGTATTTGCAAAAGGAAATGTAGTTTATCAATGGAGGAAAAGTATCAAAGTTTTTTTTTTTTTTAGCTATCAATAAACTATATTTATAGCCTCAAGACAAATGCTTGATCTTTATGAAAAGCATTTAAGAAATTTTCAGAATAAGAAGAGTCTGTAATTAACACATATTTAAATCACAGAAGTGTGAAACGGCTACTAGTGATTTTCACATCGACAGGACGTAGACTCATGTAAAAGACAAGGCTCTAAGTGTCTGAGTGCAGGAGGTTAGTTGGGTTAACTGAGGCAAAAGACCGTCTGCCCCAATTGTAAGTTGCAGAATTCCTTGGTCTGAGGCCCAATAATAATGAGAAACTAAGCTCAGTTCCACTATTTATCACTCTCTGCTTTCTTCTTAATTAATTATTTTTTATTAATTACAGTTTATACACTTTGTATCCCAGTGTAGCCCCTCCTTCATTCCCTCTCACTCCCAGTCCTCCTCCTTCATCTCCTCCCATAACCCTCCCCAAGTCCACTGATGGGGGGGGGGTCCTTCTCCCCTTCCTTCTGAACCTCATCTATCAGGGCTCATCAGGACTTACTGAATAGTCTTCCTCTGTGGCCTGGCAAGGCTGTTCCCCACTCAGGGGGAGGTGAATAAAGAGCCAGCCACTTAGTTCATGCCAGAGACAGTCTCTGTTCCCATTACTAGGAAACCCATTTGGAGACTGTGCTGCCATGGGCTACATCTGTGCAGGGGTTGTAGATTATCTCCATGCATAGTCCTTGGTTGGAGTATCAGTCTCAAAAACGACCTCTATGCCAGATTTTTTGGTTTTGTTGCTCTTCTTGTGGTGCTCCAGTCTCCTCCAGGTCTTACTATCTCCCCCTTCTTTCGTAAGATTCCCTGCACTCTGCCCAAAGTCTGGCCATGAGTCCCAGCATGTGTTTTGACACCCTGCTGCATAAAGTCTTTCAGAGGCCTTCTGTGGTAGGCAACTGTCCTGTCCCCTGTTTTCTCAATCTTCCAGTGTCTGTCCCATTTGACTTTCTGGTTGAGGATTAATCATCTTACCCAGGGTCCTTCTCCTTGCTTCTTTAGGTGTACAGATTTTAGTATGTTTATCCTACATTATAAGTTTAATATCCACTTATAAGTAAGTATATACCATGTGTGTCTTTCTGCTTCTGGGATACCTCACTGAGGATGATCTTTTCCAGTTTCCACCATTTGCCTGCAAATTTCATGATTTCCTTGTGTGTTGTTTTTTTTTTTTTTTTTTTTTTGCTGAGTAATATTCCATTCTGTAGATGTACCACGATTTCTGTATCCATTCCTCCATTGAAGGAGATCTGGGTTGTTTCCAGGTTCTGGCTATTATAAATAAAGCTGCTACAAACATGGTTGAGCAAATGTCCTTGTTGTATACTTGAGCATCTTTTGGATATATGTTTAGGAGTAGTATAGCTGTATCTTGAGGAAGTACTATTCCTAATTGTCTGATAAAGTACCAGATTGATTTCCAAAGTGATTGTACAAGTTTACATTCCCACCAGCAATGGAGTAGGGTTCCTCTTTCTCCATATCCTCTCCAGCATATATTGTCACTTGAGTTTTTGATCTTAGCTATTCTGATGAAATCAGGTGAAATCTCAGAGTCATTTTGATATGCATTTTCCTGATGACTAAGGTTATTGAGAGTTCCTTTAAGTGTTTTTCTGCCATTCAATATTCCTCTATTGAGAATTCTCTGTTTAGCACTGTACCCCAGTTTTAAACTGAATTACTTGACTTGTTTTTAACTTCTTTAGTACTTTATATATTCTGGATATTAGCCCTCTGTCAGATGTAGGGTTGATGAAGATTCTTTCCAAGTCTGTAGGCTATTGTTCTGTTCTTATGACAGTACATTTGCTTTAAGGAAGCTTTTCAGTTTCATGAGGTCCCATTTACTGATTGTTTCTCTTAGAGCCTATGCTGTTGTGTTCTGTTCAGAAAGTTGTCTCCTGTGCCAGTGAGTTCTAGTCTCTTCCCCACTTTTTCTTCTAACAGATTTAGTGTATATGGTTTTATGTTGAGGTCTTTGATCCATTTGGACTTTAGTTTTGTGCAGGGTGATAAATATGGATCTATTTTCATTTTTCTGCATATAGACATCCAGTTAGATCTGCACCATTTGTTGAAGATGCTGTCATTTTTCCATTGAATGGTTTTGGCTTCTTTGTCAAAAATCAAGTATCCATAGGTGTGTGGGTTTATTTCTGGATCTTCAATTTATTCCATCAATCCAGTTTTCTGTTTCTATACAAGTACCAAGGTTTTTTTTTTTTTTTTTTTTTTTTTTTTTTTTTTTTTTTTTTTTTTTACTATTGCTCTGTAGTATAGTTTGAGATCAGGGATGGAAATACCCCCAGACAATCCATTGTTGTACAAGATTGTTTTTAGGAATTCTGGGTTTTTTGTTTTTCCATATGAAGTTAAGAATTGTTCTTTAATATTCTGTAAAGAATTGTGTTGGTATTTTGATGGGAATTGCACTGAATCTCTAGTTTGCTTTTGGTAGGCTGCCCATTTTCACTGTTACTCTTACTGATCCATGAGTATGGGAGATCTTTCCATTTTTTGATATGTTCTTCAATTTCTTTCTTTAGAGACTTGAAGTTTTTTTAAACAGGACTTTCACTTGCTTGGTTAGAGTCACACCAAGGTACTTTATATTATTAGAGGCTATTGTGCAAGATGTAGTTTAATTAATTTCTTTCTAGGCCCTTTTTTCTTTGGTATACAGGAGGGCTACTGATTTTTTGAGTTAATTTTGTATCTAACCAATTTGATGAAGGTGTTTATCAGCTGAAGGAGTTCTCTGGTTGATTTTTTGGGGTTGCTCATGTATACTATCATATCACCTGTGAATAGTGATACTTTGACTTCTTCCTTTCTGATTTGTATCCCCTTGATCTCCTTTAGTTGTCTTACTGCTCTAGCTAGGACTTCAAGTACTATGTTGAAGAGATACGGAGAGAGTGAGCAGCCTTGCCTTGTCCCTGATTTCAGTGGGATTGACTTATTTTTTTCTCCCCATTTAGTTCGATGTTGGCTGCAGGCTTGTTGTATATTGCCTTTACTATGTTTAGGTATGTGTCTTGTATTCTGGATCTCTCCAAGACTTTCAACATGAATGGGTGTTGGATTTTGTCAAATGCTTTTTGGCATCTAGGGAGATGATCATGTGTTTTTTTCCTCCTTCAAGTTGTTTATATGGTGGATTACATTGATGGATATCCATATATTGAACCACCCCTGTATGCCTGGGATGAAGCCTACCTGGTTATGGCGGATGATATCTTATATGTGTTCTTGGATTTGGAGTGCAAGTATTTTATTGAGTATTTTTGCATCAGTGTTCATAAGAGAGATAGGTTTGAAGTTCTCTTTCTTTGTTGGGCCTTTGTGTGGTTTAGGTATCAAAGTGACTGTGGCTTCATAGAATGAGTTTGGTAATGTTCCTTCTGTTTCTATTTTTGTGGAATAGTTTGAAGAGAATTGGAATTAGCTCTTCTTTGAAGTCTCAAACTTCTTTCTGGAGGCACCTAGAGCTATTATATTTCCTTTCAGCAGTGCTTTCATTGTGTCCCATAAGTTTGGGTAAGTGGTGCCTTTATTTTCATTGAATGTTAGAAAGTCTCAATTTCTTTTTTCATTTCTTCCCTGATCAAGCTGTCATTGAATAGAGAGTTGTTTAGTTTCCATGTATATGTAGGCTTCCTGTTATTTCTGTTGTTGTTCAAGTCTAGTTTTAGGCCCTGGTGGTCTGATAGGATACAAGGGATTATTTTGATCTTCTTGTATCTGTTGGGCTTGCTTTGTTCCCCACTATATGGTCCTTTTTAAGAAGGTTCTATGAGGTGCTAAAAAGAAGGTATATTCTTTTGAGTTTGGGTAAAAAGTTTTGTAGGCATCTATTAGGTCCATTTTATTTAGGACCACTGTAACTGTCATTATTTTCCTATTTGGTTTCTGTTTAAATGCTCTGTGTCTTGGTGAGAGGGGAGTGTTGAAGTCTCCCACTATTAAGGTGTTGTGATCTATTTATGATTTAAGCTTTAATAATGTTTCATTTACAAATGCAGGTACTCTTTTTTTTAATTATAATTACATGTTTTAATCCTAAGCAATGGGGAAGTAGAAATTACAATGTAGAAGACAGAAAATGTGTAAAATATCCTAAAGAACAGATCTCCATCTTAACAAATTACAGAGATATCAGATATCCTAGATATTCTAAAATGGGAGTATGAAATTTAAAGTTTAGTTAATTGTCTTTTTTTTCTTAGTTTCAAGTCACTCTCTTTCCTTTTATTTTTCTTTGTCCTTCCCTCTCAGTTTTGATTTTTTTTTTGTTTCTCTTATTTTAAATTAAATTTTTAGTTGAGATTTTACCTTATGTCCATCAGAATGGCTAAGATAAAAAACTCAAGTGACAACAAATGCTGGAGAGGTTGTGGCGAAAGGGGAACCCTCCTCCATTGCTGGTGGGAATGTAAACTTGTACAACCACTTTGGAAATCAATCTGGTGCTTTCTCAGACAATTGAGAATAGCGCTTCCTCAAGATCCAGCTATCCACTCCTAGGCATATATCCAAAAGAGGCTCAAGTACACAACAAGGACATTTGTTCAACCATGTTTGTAGCAGCTTTATTTGTAATAGCCAGAAGCTGGAAACAACCCATATGTCCATCAATGGAGGAAAGGATCCAGAAATTATGGTACTTTTTACACAATGGAATACTACACAGTAATTAAAAACAAAGAAATCACGAACTTTTGCAGGTACTCTTGTATTTGGGACATAGATATTTAGGACTGTGATGTCCTCTAGGGGGATTTTTCCTTTGAAGAGAATGAAGTGTCCCTTCTCATCTTTTTTGATTAATTTTGGTTGAAAGTCTATTTGATTAGCTATTAAGATATCTACCACAACTTGTTTTCTGAGTCTGTTTGCTTGAAAGCTTTTTTTTCCAGCTATTTACTCTGCGGTAGTGTCTATGTTGCATACATAGGTTTCTTGGATGCAGCAGAATGTTGGAAACAGCTTTTACCACCAATCTGATAGTCTGTGTCTCTTTATTGGAGAGTTGAGTCTGTTGATGTTGATAGATAACAGAGACCAATAATTGTTATTTCCTTTTATTGTGGAGTTGGAGGCATTTTTGTGTGCTTGTTTTCTTTTAATTTTTAATTCTTTTAATTAATTACATTTTATTCACTTTGTATCGCCCTGTAGCTCCCTACCCCCTCCCCTTCCAATCCCTTCCTTCTGTTCCCTTCTCCATGCATGCCCCTCTCCAAGTCCACTGATAGGGGAGGTCTTCTTTTCCTTCCTTCTGAGCCTAGTCTATTAGGTCTCATCAGGAGTGACTGCATTGTCCTCAGGCACAGAAAGACAAATGCAGGGAAGCATGTGAGTGTGCATGTGTGTGGAAGTGTGCCCTGAGGGACAGGGTGCTAGAGAATGTAGAGGCCTTCAGTGTGAGAGAGGGGTGCCTTGAAAGCACCGAAGGGGTCGCAGGCACTTAAGATATTGCAAGTGCTGTTGATGACTGCAGGCACAGATTCCCTAAGTATGTCTGTGGCCTACAGGCTACTGGTATCCTTCTCTAACTGAGTTCCAGGAGTTATTTGCCTAAATTCCACTGGTAGATCCACAGAGCAGGGGCTTCAATGTCCTATGACGCCCTCTGTTTCCCTCAGTGGATGTGTAGGTCAGAGGCGTCTGATATCTGGCTGCTAGCTTAAAAGCACTCTGAATTTGGGGTTCTGTAGGCACTTGAAGGCACACTCACTCTCTAGCAGGTCAAATGGTAAAGCACAGGGGTTCCTCCTGTTCTCTACTGGCCAGATTGGACCTGCTGAGTCAAATATGGCAGGTTGAGCTCAGTCAGCTCAGTGGTGCTGCAGCCATTGAGCTAGGGAGTCCAGCTGCAGCTGCAGACCTGGGGTGTCCAGGTGCTTCCTGGTAGGTCTGTGGGAGCCACTAAAATGGTTCACAGGCCCACGTGGCCCAACACCTGGTGTACCTGGGTGTTTTTGCAGGTCTCCTGCACTTTGGTGGTTGTTCAGCTGGCTTTCTGCCACTGAGAGGTTGGATGGTCCGTGCAGTCACTGGCTGGGAGGCCCTGTGTAGTCAGTACTGCCGCTCGCAGCCGTGGGACCCAAGAAGGATTGTACTGTGGCTCTCGGACTCTGTGGCGGGCTCTTGGAGGGCGTGTGTTCCTAGGGCAGGAGTTCTAAAGAGGAGAGCTGGGGGGGGGGAGAATCTCCCAATGTGGTGGGCACTCGGTGGGGCAGGGTGGGGCGGGGGCTCCGAAGATCTTCTTCCTCTCAAAGAGCGGTGTGAGCTCATCGCCACCATCTTGGATCTCCCGGGAATTTCTTTTCTGGTCTAGTCTATTTGGTGTTCTCTAGGCCTCTTGTGTGTTTATGGACATCTCTTTCTTTAAGTTGGGAAATTTTTCTTCTATGATTTTCTTGAAAATATTTTCTGGACCTTGGAGCCTGGAATTGTCTTAGTCTATTCTTATTGTTCTTAGATTTCCTCTTTTCATGGTGTCCTTGATTTCTTAGATGTTTATGTTTGGAACTTTTTTGAGTTTACTTTTTTTTTTTTGAGAGACGTATCAGTTTTGGCAATTGTATCTTTAGTGCCTGAGATTCTCACTTCCATCTCTTGCATTCTGTTGCCTTTGTGTTTCCTGATATTTTCTCTAAGTTCTCCAGTTCCAGGTTTTTCTCTGTATTTTCTTTATTGATTCAAATTCTGTTTTCATGTTTTGCACCATTTCCTTCATCAGTTTGAATGTGGATTCCTGTCTTTCCATGATGGCCTCTATATTTTTGTTCATTTCCTCTTTATATGCCGCTACTTGTGCCTCTATTTGTTTGGCTGTATTTGCCTGTATTTCTTTGAGAGCTTTGTTCGTTTCCTCTTCATGTGCCTCTAATAACTAGATAAGTATAGCTTTAAAATAATTTTCCTGTGTTTCTTATGAATTAGCATATCCATTGATTTTTTTTTTTTTTGAGGCTGCTGGTGAAGCCATGATGTCTTGATTTTTGTTGGATATGTTCTTTTGCCGACCTCTAGCCATCTGATTATCCATAATCTTCGCTGTTTATTCCTCGAGTCAGTACTTCAGACTTGGTTGGTCTTTCTCCAGTGTCTGGAGTACTCTTCAGGAATTGAAAAAGGTCCACTGGTTTGAAAGTGGATGTTGGTGTTTCAGCTGTAGCTAAGGGAGAAAGGTCACAGGAGCATGTGTAGAAGCAGGGGCATGTGCATGGAAGTGGCCTAGAAGGACAGGGTGCTAGAGCTTGTAGATGCCTGGAAGGGTGGAGCTTAAGTGGAGGAGGGGTGTGGGTGCTAGACCTATTTCAAGGTGCAATGTGCATGCACAGGTGCCCCGAATACCTCAGTGGCCTACAGCCCTGTTGTACTTTCCTCCTGGCATTCAGATCTGTCTGGGCTCCAGAAACTGTTTTCTTGTACTCCACTGGTATATCTACAGGTCAGGGGCTTCAGTGTTGAGAATGCTTTCCCAAGGATTCCTGTGTTGCCCACAGTGGGGGTGTGGGTGGGAGGGATCCAGTGTCTGGGTGCTAGTGTAGAGGGACCTTGGATCTGGGGCTCTGCAAGCACTCGCTTGAAAGTGTATTCACTTGCTCTCAGGCCTATCAGAATGCACAGGGGTTCCCCCAGTTCTCTACTCTCAGGTTGGGCCCACAAGGTCAAATTAAAGTGTAGGAGATCCATCAGCTCAGTGGTGTCTACTCTTTGGCCGCCAGGCAGGGAGACCCGTACTTGGGTAGCCGCCTCTGCTGTCTCAGTCACTATCACAAAGGCTCCTGCTTGGGCTAGCCTCTGCCCCTCCTCAGCCATCCCACTGCAGCCATAGAACTGACAGGCCCATACAACTGTCCACTGCAGCCAGAGACCTGCATGCAGGCCTCTACAGTCTTAGTCAATGAATGTGTGGACTCATGCTTGTGGCAACCACTGCAGCCTCCACTGAGCAAGGAGACCCATGCTTGGGGGAAGGGGAAGTGCAGGGGTATTGAATATTCACAACTCTCAGTCCCTGGAGTCGCCTATGGGTGACTTGGATCCAAACTGTTCTAACTCATGGGTTGACCCCTCTCACCCAGGAAGCCTCAATGTCAATGTTCTAGCTTCACCCTTCCACTCACCAATTTTGGAGTTTAGGATACTGTGCCCCTCAAAAATGTGTGTGTGCTGGTCGCCTCCATCTTGGGCTTACTCCATGCTCTGCTTTCTAACTATAGGTGTGCGTTACCAACTGCCTCAAGCTTCTGCCACCATTTCACACTTTCAAACTGAGTGTCAGAATAAACTCTTTTCCACTCAAAGTTGCTTTTGTGTGATATCCATGAGAAAACTTTTTAATATTGTGATATGAAATTTTATTTGGAGCCAGTCAGATAACCTGAGAATTTGATTTATAAGAACTGTTTTATTCACAGGGACCTACTTATCCCATTTGTATATGCAAAGACCTACAAAATAACAAGAACAATAGCTACCTGGTAAGATTCAACTTACCTAGCTTGATCTACAATTGGAGAATGACTTGCAAGAAATTTGGTATTGCTGGGCAAAAAGAATTGACAAAACTAACAAACTTTAATCTAAATTAACCATCATAAAATGAACAAAATGCCCAAATCAGTAAGTTAAGAATATTTATCGCAAAATTCCTACAAATATAAAAACACATAAAAAATGTTACAAACAATTTTATAGCTAAAATTTATGCTATTGTAGGTAAAACAAATATCTAAGAATACACAGATGACAAACTTGACCGAGGTCTGGATAATGGGTTAGATTAAAGCCGCTTACTGCCAAGCTTGATAACCCATGCCCGTTCCCTCAGATGGGCGTGATGGAAGGAGAAAACTGACTCCTGCAAGAGTCCTCTAACTTTCACATGTACACACAGGCACACAAGCAAAAAATATAATTCAATTCTTCATAAACTGTTTATACAAGGAAAAGAATTGCTAAGTTGGCCTACAGCAAGCAAGATGTAACGATGTGGAGAAGACTCTAGAATGACTACCAAAGCCATGTACAGCTGCGTGGCTGGACTCAGCACCTATCTTTTGCCACTGTTACCACTATGCTCCACTCTTCCACAGGCAAAATGAGGCGATAAAGAAAATGAAGTCAAGGGAAAGGATTAGCCACAGAGATGATTTCTATGGCTGTTTGCTAAACTCACTTCTCCAAAGCCAGAGTCCAAGCTTGAAAAGAAGGAATGAGAGAAGGTTTCCAAAGGAAAACTAGTGTAGTCAAGGATGTGAGCAAAATTGCAGAATGTAGATGCCCAAGCAGACCAAGCATGGGAAACTAAACACACTGTTTTACCCTCTTAATTAATTTTTATACAAAATGCAGGATTTTTTTCTCTCTCTACACTGTATTGTTAGCACACAGGACATTTGTTTAGGAAAAGAAACGTGTCACTAATAGAATGCTTCCAAGCTGCGTTGATATAGGGGAAAAAAAACCACTATTTTTTTCTGATGGTTTTGAAAGACTTTCTCTTTCAGAATCTCTGGCAACACATTCACTTTCATTGAAGAAGCCAAAACAGAACTAGACACTCAATACAGGTATTGAAAAAATATTAGAATGACAGATGCCCCCTCTTAACTTCTGATGCAAAAATCCTAAGTCAAATGGTACAAATGCCTTGTAGTGAGGGAAGACTCAAAATTTTCTCTAATGTTTTCATCTTTCTCCACCATCCTCAGAGACTTACCTGTCTGGTGTGTGTGTGTGTGTGTGTGTGTGTGTGTGTGTGTGTGTGTGCAGCCTTGCCAGGCCACAGAAGAAGACAATGCAGCCAGTCCTGATGAGATAGGCTAGGATCAGAGAGAAAGGGAGGACGACTGGGGAAGGGGCATAAGTGGAGAAGAGGGAGGGAGGGTAGGATTGAGAGGAGAGGAGGCAGGAGCTACCGCGGGGATGCAAAATGAACAAACTGTAATAAATAATGATACAAAATGAAACAAAGAGTTGTTGCAACCTGACCCAGAACGCTATTTTTGCCACTGTGCCAGGTCATCTGGAATCTGAAGTTATATTGTCATGAAAGTGTTCCTTTAAAGAGCAATGGTTCTTTTTCTAAAAGCCTTTGCATTTTCAGACTGAAAATTCTGACATTGTCACTTCACTTCCTGAAAGCCAGTGCTGGCTTGTAAAAAGTTGCTGAGCAACATCCATAGTGTGAAATGTCAGCCCTCACTCAAAAAATTCACTGTTTAGAGAATCAAATGAAGATGTCATTGGATTTTATAGTGGTTTTCTAATTTTGATAGTCCATACAAAAAGAAAGACTGAAAGTTGTATTTTTATTAATGATCATCTGCTCATGGCTTGCCGCAAATATTATGCCTGTCTATAAAAAACTTCTTTAATAAAGTTGGATACAGTGTTGACTAAAAAATAATCAAGATAGTTCTATTTGGAATTTTTAATCTTCCCACTAAATAAACTCCAAGAATGTTAAGTTGTGCTTTTCAAATGCTGTTAAATACCTAGAGAAAAATAACAACACTGCCTTAATTTTCAAAAGACAGAAAACAAGAAAATATGTTTAAACTCATTCTCTTGGTTGGATTAGCCTTGATCACTAAGCTAGGCAATCAATACAATAATTTAAAAAAATATATTAGAATGACTAAAAATCCCCATCTTGAATTCTGACAAAAAAAATTCTGAGTCAATATTACCAAATTAAGATTGGAAGCTTTTATAAAGGCCAATGTATCATAATCATTTAACGTTTCACAAAAATACAGTTTGGCTTAACATTAATGTAATTTATATAATGTACCCAATTTATATAATGTACCAACATATCGGAAGAAAAATTTCATAATTACCTCAGATGTTGTGTAATTATTTGACAAAATAAAAATGATCATTTAAGACAAAAATGGCTCAATAGACTCTGAAAGAGGCTCTGCCCTGCAGACTATCAAAGTAGACGCTGAAACTTATGGCCAACTATTGGGCAGAGTGCATGGAATCTTATGTAAGAAGTGGGAAATAGTAAGAGCTGGAGAGGACAGGAACCCCACAAGGAGAGCAACAGAACCAGAAAATTTGAACACAGGGGTCTTCTCAGAGACTCATACTCCAACCAAGTACCAGGCATGGAGATAACCTAGAACCCCTGCACAGATGTAGTCCATGGCAGTTTATTGTCTAAGTGGGTTACATAGAATGGGAAGAGGGACTGCCTCTGACATAATCTGATTGGCCTGCTCTTTGATCACCTCCCCCTGAGTGGGGAGCAGCATTACCAGGCCACAGAGGATGACAATGCAGCCACTCCTGATGAGATCTGATAGACTAAGATCAGAAGGAAGGAGAGGAGGACCTCCCCTATCAGTGGACTTGGGGAGGGGCATGTGTGAAGAAGGGGGAGGGAGGGTGGAACTGAGAGGGGCTTATGGGGGGATACAAAGTGAATAAAGTGTAATTAATAAAATAAAAAATCTAAAAAATAATAAATAGTATATATTTAATATATAGTTAATTCATTATTATGTTTTATTGAAGATTTATAATTGTAATTGGGATTAAGACAGGGATATTATTCTCAGCACATCTGTCCTTCATTCTAGAGAAGATACAAACACAAATTGCACATGTCAGTGGCCAGATAGATGGATAGATAGATGATGCATTGGTCCCAGAAGCCTGTTAGAAAACCAAAAGTAAATTGTTTTTATTTGGAAAGAACATCATGACCCTTTGTATGGAAAGTCCTACATAACAAAAATGTATTAACAAAAAAAAAAAAACAAACAAACTACAGATTCAATGCAATTCCCATCAAAATACCAACTCAATTCTTTACAGACCTTGAAAAAAAGATTCTCAGCTTCATATGGAGAAACAAAACACCCAGAATCTCCAAAACAATTCTGTACAACAACAGATCATCTGGAGGTATCTCTATCCCCGATCTCAACTTGTACTACAGAGCAATAGTAATAAAAACTGCATGGTATTGGCATAAAAACAGAAAGGAGGATCAATGGAACTGCATAGAAGACCCAGAAATAAACCCACACACCTATGAATACTCGATTTTTGACAAAGAAGCCAAAACCATTCAGTGGAAAAAAGACAGCATCTTCAACAAATGGTGCTGGTCCAACTGGATGTCCACATGCAGAAAAATGAAAATAGATCTATATTTATCACCCTGCACAAAACTAAAGTCCAAGTGGATCAAAGACCTCAACATAAAACCGGATACTCTAAATCTGTTAGAAGAAAAAGTTGGGAACAGCCTAGAACTCATTGACACAGGAGACAACTTCCTGAACAGAACACCAACAGCACAGGCTCTAAGAGCAACAATCAATAAATGGGACCTCATGAAACTGAAAAGCTTCTGTAAAGCAAAGGACACTGTCATCAAAACAAAACGCCTGCCTACAGATTGGGAAAGAATCTTCACTAACCCTTTATCTGACAGAGGACTCATATCCAGTATATACAAAGAACTAAAGAAGCTGAAAAGCAGCAAACCAAGTAATCCAATTAAAAAATGGGGAACAGAGCTAAACAGAGAATTCTCGACAGAGGAATATCGAATGGCAGAGAAACACTTAAAGAAATGCTCATCCTCATTAACCATCAGGGAAATGCAAATCAAAACGACCCTGAGATATCACCTTACACCCATCAGAATGGCCAAGATGAAAAACTCAAGGGACAACACATGCTGGAGAGGTTGTGGAGAAAGGGGAACCCTCCTCCACTGCTGGTGGGAATGTAAACTGATACAACCACTCTGGAAATCTATCTGGCGCTTTCTAAGACAATTAGGAATAGTGCTTCCTCAAGACCCAGCTATACCACTGCTAGGTATATACCCAAAGTTTGCTGAAGTACACAAAAGGGATATTTGCTCAACCATGATTATAGCAGCATTATTTGTAATAGCCAGAACCTGGAAACAACCCAGATGTCCATCAACGGAGGAATGGGTACAGAAATTGTGGTATTTTTACACAATGGAATACTACTCAGCAATCAAAAAGGAGGAAATCATGAAATTTGCAGGCAAATGGTGGGATCTAGAAAAGATCATCTTGAGTGAAATATCCCAGAAGGAGAAAGACAAACACGGTATATACTCACTTATATAGACCTATAAGATATGATAAACATAATGAAATCTGTACACCTAAAAAAGATAATCAAGAGAGCAGACATGGGGTAAGATGATCAATCCTCGTTTAGAAAGACAGATGGGATGTGCATTGAACGTATGACAGGAGTCTACTGAGCGCATTTGAAAGACTCTAACTAGCAGTGTTTTCAAAGCAAAGACTCATGACCAAACCTTTGGCAGAGTACAGGGAATCATAAGAAAGAAGGGGAGTTAGTCTGATGAGGAAAGGATAGGAGCTCCACAAGGACCAAATATATCTGGGCACAGGGTCTTTTCTGAGACTGACATGCAACCAAGGACCATGTATGAAAGTAACCTAGAACCCCTGCTCAGATGTAGCCTGTGGTAGCTCAGTAACCAATTGGTTTCCCATAGTGAAGGGAACAAGGACTGTTTCTAACAGGAACTCAATGACTGGCTCTTTGGCCTCCCCACCCCCCAAGGGAGGAGCAGTCCTGTTAGGCCAGGAAGAGGGCTTTGCAGCCAGTCCTGAAGATACCTGATAAAACAGGATCAGATGAATGGGGAGGAGGTCCCCCCTATTAGTGGACTTGGCAAGGGGCACAGTGGAGATGAGGGAGGGAGGGAGGGACTGGGAGGGAATGAGGGATCGGGACATGGCTGGGATACAGAGTTAATAAAATGTAACAAATAAGAAAAAAATTAAATAAAAAAACCCGTATTAATCAAAAAGAAAGATTTCAGTGTGTTTGCTATGAATCTGTGTATAGATGAAGATAGAATCCAAATTAAAATGAAGTCAGTTTTGTTCAGAAAGCACAAAACAGTGGGACTAATCTAAAGGAGAAGTGTTATATTTGTATTCTGAAGTCTTTGTAATTAATGAACATGTAACAATTAAGGAGAAATCATACATTTGGAGTTTCAAAATTTCTAAGAATAAAGTTCTCACATACAGCCGTACAATATGAAGCTTAGGTCTAGTATGTCTTGCCTCATGTATTTCTGATGTAGGACTTTTCTCCTAGCAAGCAATTTGCTTACCCTAAGAGCATGATTATAAAAAGCACAGATAATGTTATGTGTATAGAATAGATTTTAACAAGTAAAAGCAAAATGCTAAATATCCTAGCAGATTTTATGATTAAATTAGAACTTAGATGGTAATTAAGTGTTATTTATGTTGATCATCTATGGTCATCATTGACGAAAAGCAGATTTAGAAGTAGCAACAGCATGATACATTATATGCTTGTAGGTACAGAGAAACCACTTTGACATTAAAATGGCTAATGACACATCCATGATTTGTAATATTGAATATAAGATTTTATACTTTTCTTTGAATTTTGAGGGGATAGTTTGAAACTTTTAGAATAAGCAAATTTTATAATACAAGCAAAGAAACACACTTTGAAAGATCTAGACTCTCTTTCTGTTTGCACCCTTTGGCTTAACACTTCCAGTTCTATAAAGTATTCTACTTGCCTCTGCCCCCTTTCTCTCCCTGCTTTGCCATTTTTGATAAACCTGTCTTGCAATTATTTCCCTTATTTCCTTTTAGTTCTATATCATGTCTTCGCTTCCAGGTGAGTGAAACTCTGGAGTTTCTATTTATAAGCACAGTGAATAACATGAAGACTCTATGCTAATTCCCTGCTGCCCCAGCGATATGACAGGGATCCATTTGGTTAGTTTCCTCCCCCACCAGATGGATGTATAATTGATATTCTTGACGGATTCCCTTTCTGACTTAGTGGCATCAGCTGCCTGCTTAAGAGAATGGGTCACTAGGGAGTAATCAGCCTTCTCAGGAATGAGCTGCCAGGGACGGCTTCTTAGCTAGGGGAATGGGGTCTTATATTAATACTAATATTCAGCACATTTCCATTGTGTATATTTTTGTTTATAGAATGTCAACATTGGGGGTCATTTAATTTATTGTTTATTAGCTTTATGTTTTGCAGGAGTTTCAGCCTTGCAGAATATTTGCATTGATGTTAAAAGAAACTTCTCATGTTCTCCATGTTCAGCTCTTACTATTTATATCTTATAAAGCTTGTTAAATTAGTGCTCCAATCTTTACACACACACACACACACACAATCACAAACTTCACTCAGCATTCCTTGGTTTTCAGTTAGTGTCCTGCTTCAGAATTCCATCTAGAATATCATATTGTATTTAATCATGGTTATCACTGTTGGCTCCTTTTTGCTGTGACTGTTGTTCAGACATTTATGGGGGTGTGTTTTATTATTATTTATTTTTCAATAACTTTGACAGCTATGAAAAATACTGGTCAGATATGTTGCAGAGTGTCCTTCAATTCCACTTTAATAATTGTCTGGATTAGTTTGTGAACCTATGACTAGGTTTGGAGAGGATGCAGCAGATGCAAAAGACAATCCTCATTGTATCGTACAAAGGGCATAGTCTACATTGCCACTTCTCACTATCGATGTTAGTCACTGTCACCTGCCTGAGGTGGTGGATTTCAGTTTCCTCCAGTTATTGCTTTAAAAGGAAATGTCTGTATGCTGCCCTTTCGTTCACTTCCTGTCAGAGGACAAGACTCCGTGTTCATGTTTAACATCCCCTGTTCAGGGTCCAGAATCAGTTCTTCCTTTAGGGAGTTTTCTTCCTTTAGAGGAACAATGCCAACCGTGCAGATGAAAGATGTGGCTGTGTGAGTGGATACTGGCATTCTGGAATTTCATTTCTTTTCAACCTATTACATTGAAGAGCAAAATTATATATATATATATATATATATATATATTTATATATATATATACATATATATTACAATGTATTACAATGTAATATACCTATTACATTGAAGAGCAAAATTATAATATATACATACATACATATTTATATATATACATACATACATACATACATATTTGGTACATATTGGTGTTGTACATTTTATTATATATATTGTACATTTTATTATATATTTGTTCACTAAATAGGCCTGCTTTCATCTAAACTTTAGATTTTTATCTTTATTTTGTTGTATTTATACCAAGGTATGTCAATATTTAGAATTGTTGTAAAGTGTTTTCTTTAAAAATTCAATTTCTCAGACCTGGAGTCTGTCTGGGCTTAAAAATCACTGGTTCCCAGCACACACATGGTAGCTCATAGCCACCTGTAACTCCAGATCTGACACAGCCTTTTGTCTGTCACTGAAATACTTCAAGCAGATGGTACACTTACATACATGCAGGCAAAATACTCACACATAAACCTTATAAAATCAATTTCTAATTGTTCATTACTAGCAAGTAAAAAGCTAATAAAATTTTGACTATTTGCTTTATATTCTGCAGTCTTTCTATAGTCACTATTTTCAGGGAGTTTTCCTTGTAAATACTTTGTAATTTCATATAGACAAATATACTATCTTTGAGCAAAAATATTTTCTGTATGCCTACATGGATGTTTTGTCTCTTCCTTTCCTTCTAACCCTGGGTATGTTTTTCAGTATTGTGTAAAACAGCTGTGGCTACAAATGACGCTCTTTTGTTCCTAATAATAAAGTAAATGAATCTAGTCCCTAACAATTAACTCTAATGTTACCTATGGATGTGTTGCAAGTATTTGATCAACAGAAAAATTCTGACATTTGAAAATCACTTAGAATTTTATTAGGAAAACCTGCTGGAATTGTCCAGCATTATTTGGCAGTAACTTAGCATACTGCCCCGTTTTTTTTTCTTAACGCTTTTTGCATAGTGAATTGTACAAATGGTGTGAAGCCCAGATGGAAATGGTGTGTATGTCAGACATCACTAAATTTGGTTTGCTAATGTTTTGTTGAATATTTTTTTAGCTGTGTTCATGACAGTAACTTGTTTCATTGTTTCTCTTATCACTCTACTGTTCTAGGTTTTCTTTCAGATAGCATGTAATTCCTTTGCTAACACTTTTTGACTTTTTGTATATCAATCTCTAACTTCCAGTGGTGTTTTTTTTAAAGATATTTTAATTTTCATTTTTTGTATTAATTACAGTTTATTTATCTTTTATATCACTTGTAGCCCCCTCCCTCATTCCTTCCCAATCCACCCTCCCTCCCTCATCTCCTCCCATGCCTCTCTCCAAGTCCACTGATAGGGGAGGTCCTCCTTTCATTGCATCTGACCTCAACCTATCAGGTTTCATCAGGGCTGACTGCATTGTCCTCCTCTGTGGCCTGGCAAGGCTACTCCTTCCTCAGGGGGAGGTGATCATCAAAGAGCCAGCCCCTGAGTTCATGTCAGAGACAGACCTTGTTCCCCTGATTAGGGAACTCACTTGAATACTGAGTTGCCATGGGCTACATCTGAACAGGGGTTCTAGGTTATATCCATAAATGGTCCTTGGTTGGATTATCAGTCTCAGAAAAGACCTCTGTGCCCAGATTTCTTGGTTCTATTGTTCCCTGTGGAGCTCCTGTCCTCTCCAAGTCTTACTATCTCCCCCTTCTTTTATAAGATTCCCTGCATTCTGCCCAAAGTTTGCTTATGAGTCTCAGCATCTGCTTTGATACACTGCTCGGTAGAGTCAGAGGCTTGCTGTGGTAGGCTCTTGTCCTGTTCCCTGTTTTCTCCTTCTTCCAATGTCCATCGTGTTTGTCTTTCTGAGTGAGGATTGATCATCTTACCCAGGATCCTCCTTCTTGCTTAGCTTCTTTAGTTGTATAGATTTTAATATGCTTATCTGACATTATATGTCTAATATCCACTTGGAAGTGAGTATATACCATGTATTTCTGCTTCTGGGATACCTCACTCAGGATGATCTTTTCTAGTTCCCACCATTTGTTTGCAAAGTTCATGATTTCCTTGTTTTTAATTGTTGAGTAGCAATCCACTATATAGATGTACCACAATTTCTGTGTCCATTCCTCTGTTGAGGGACAGCTGGGTTGTTGCCAGATTCTGGCTATTGCGAACAAAGCTGCTTTGAACATGGTTGAGCAAATGTCATTGTTGTGTACTTGAGCATATTTTGGATATATGCCTAGGAGTGGTATGGCTGAACCTTGAGGAAGCGCTATTCCTAATTATCTGAGAAAGCGCCAGATTGATTTCCACAGTAGTTGTACAAGTTTACATTGCCACCAGCAATGGAGTAGGATTCCCCCTTCTCCACATCCTCTCCTGCACGCATTGTCACTTGAGTTTTTCATCTTGGCCATTCTGATAGGTGTAAGGTGAAATCTCAGGGTTGTTTTGATGACTAAGGATGTTGAACATTTCTTTAACTTTTTTATTTTAATTTTAATATTAATTACAATTTATCCACTTTGTATTCCAGCTGTAGCCCCCTCCATCATTCTTTCCCAATGCCACCTTTACTCTATCATCTCCTCCCATGCCCCTCTCCAAGTCCACTGAGAGGGGACATCCTCTTCCCCTTCCATCTGACCCTAGCTTATCAGGTCTCATTAGGACTGGCTCCATTGTCTTTCTCTGTGGCCTGGTTAGGGTGCTCACCCTTAAGGGGGAGGTGATCAAAGAGCCAGGCCCTAAGTTCACATCAAGAGACAGTTCTTGTTCCCCTTACTAGGAAACCCACTTGGACACTGAGCTGCCATGGGCTACATCTGTGCAGGGGTTCTAGGTTATCTCCATGCATGGTCCTTGGTTCAAGTATCAGTCTCAGAAAAGATGTTTGTGCCCAGATTTTTGGTTCTGTTACTCTCCTTGTAGAGCTCCTGTCCCCTCCAGTCCTTCTTTCATAAGATTCCCTGCACTCTGCCCAAAGTTTGACTATGACCCTCAGCATCTGCTTTGATACATTGCTCAGCAGAGTCTTTCAGAAGCTCTCTGTGGTAGGCTCCTGTCCTGTTCCCTGTTTTCTTCCTCTTCTGATGTCCATCCTGTTTATCACAGTACTTTTTTTTTATTAATTATACTTTATTCACTTTGTATCCTTCCATAAACCCATCCCTCCTCCCCTCCCGGTCCCATCCTCCCTCCTGCTTCTTCACACATGCCCCTCCCCAAGTCCACTGATAGGGGAGGTCCCCCTCTCCTTTTTTCTGATCTTAGTCTATCAGATCTCATCAGGAGTGGCTGCACTGTCATCTTCTGTGGCCTGGTAAGGCTGCTCTCCCCTCAGGGGAAGGTGATCAAAGAACAGGCCAATCAGATTATGTCAGAGGCAGTCTCTCTTCTCATTACTACCTAACCCAAGTGGACACTAAACTGCCATCGGTTACATCTGTGCAGGGGTTCTAAGTTATCTCCATGGATGGTACTTGGTTGGAGTATGAGTCTCTGGGAAGTTCCCTGTGTTCACATTTTCTGGTTCAGTTGCTCTCCTTGTGGGGTTCCTGTCCTCTCCAGCTCTTACTATTTCCCACTTCTTACATAAGATTCCTTGCACTCTGCCCAACCAATAGTTGGCCATAAGTCTCAGCATCTACTTTGATAGTCTGCAAGACAGAGCCTTTCAGAGGCCCTCTGTGGCAGGTTCCTAGGTTTTTTCCTGTTTTCTTCTTCTTCTGATGTCCATCCTCTTTGCCTTTCGGGATGGGGATTGAGTGTTTTAGTCTAGGTCCTTTCTCTTAATTAGTTTCTTTAGATGTACAGGTTTTAGTAGGTTTATCCTATGTTGTATATGTGTGAGTATGTACCCTGTGTGTCTTTCTGCTTCTGGGACAGCTCACTCAGGATGATCCTTTCTAGGTCACACCATTTAGCTGCAAATTTCATGATTTCCTTATTTTTCATTGCAAAGTGATACTCCATTGTATAGATATACCACAATTTCTGCATCCATTCCTCAGTTGAATGGCATCAAGGCTATTTCTACCTTCTGGCTATTACAAATAAGGCTGCTAAAAACATGGTTGAGCAAATGTCCTTACTGTGTACTTGAGACTCTTTTGGTATATGCCTAGGAGTGGTATAGCTGGATCTTGAGGAAGCCCTATTGTTAGTTGTCTGAGAAAGTGCCATATTGCTTTCCAGAGTGGTTGTACAAGTTTACATTCCCACCAGCAGTGGAGGAGGATTCTGTTTTCTCCACAACCTTTCCAGTATGTGTTGTCTCTTGAGTTTTTGATTTTAGCCATTCTGATGGATGTAAGGTGAAATCTTAGCGTCCTTTTGATTTGCATTTCCCTGATGGCTAATGGGGTTGAACATTTCTTTAAGTGTTTCTCTACCATTTGATATTCCTCTATTGAGAATTCTCTGTTTAGCTCTGTACTCCATTTTTTAATTGGATTACTTGATTTTTTTTGCTGTTTAACTTCTTTAGTTCTTTATATATACTAGATATTAGTCCTCTGTCAGATATAGGGTTGGTGAAGATCCTTTCCCAATCTGTAGGCTGTCATTTTGTTCTGACGACAGTGTCCTTTGCTTTACAGAAGCTTTTCAGTTTCATGAGGTCCCATTTATTGATTGTTGCTCTTAGAGCCTGTGCTGTTGGTGTTCTGACCAGAAAGTTGTCTCCTGTGTCAATGAGTTCAAGGGTATTCCCCACTTTTTCTTCTAACCAATTTAATGTGTCTGGTTTTATGTAGAGGTCTTTGATCCACTTGGACGTTAGTTTTGTACAGGGTGATAAGTATAGATCCACTTGCATTTTTCTACATGTAGACATCCAGTTAGACCAGCACCATTTGTTGAAGATTCTATCTTTTTTCCATTGTATGGTTTTGGCATCTTTGTCAAAGATCAGGTGGCCATAAGTGTGTGGATTTATTTCTGGGTCTTCTGTTCAGTTCCGTTGATCCACCATTCTGTTTCTATGCCAGTACCATGCAGTTTTTATAACTGTTGCTCTATAGTACAGCTTGAGATCAGGGATGGAGATAACTCCAGAAGATCTTTTATTGTAGAGGATTGTTTTAGCAATTCTGGGTTTCTTGTTATTCCATATGAAGTTGAGAATTTTTCTTTTCATGTCTGTAAAGAATTGTGTTGGTAATTTAATGGGAATTGCATTGAATCTATAGATTTCTTTTGGTAAGATGGCCATTTTTACTATGTTAATCCTGCCAAGCCATGAGCATGGAAGATCTTTCCATCTTCTGATATCTTCATCTAATTCTTTCTTCAGAGACTTAAAATTTTTTTCATACAAGTCTTTGACCTGCTTTGTTAGGGTTACACCAAGGTACTTTATGTCATTTGTGGCTATTGTGAAGGGTTTTGTTACCCTAATTTCTTTCTCAGCTCTTTTGTCTTTTGTATACAGGAGGGTTACTGATTTTTTTGAGTTAAATTTGTATCCAGCCACATTGCTGAAGGTGCTTATCAGCTGGAGGAGTTTCCTGGTAGAGTTTTTTGGGTCACTCACGTATACTATCATATCATTTGCAAATAGTGATAATTTGACTTCTTCCTTTCCCATCTGTATCCCCTTGATCTCCTTCAACTGTCTTACTGCTCTAGCAAGGACTTCCAGAACTATGTTGAAAAGATATGGAGAGAGTAGGCAGCCTTGTCTTGTCCCTGATTTTAGTGGGATTGCTTTAAGTTTCTCTCCGTTCAGTTTGATGTTGGCTATAGGCTTGCTGTACATTGCCTTCACTATGTTTAGATATGTGCCTTGTATCCCTTATCTCTCCAATACTTTAAACATGAAAGGATGTTGGATTTTGTCAAATGCTTTCTCAGCACTTAGGGAGATTATCATGTGTTTTTTTTTTTCTTTTAGTTTGCTAATATGGTGGATCACATTGATGGATTTCCGTATATTGAACCACCCCTGCGTATCTGGGATGAAGCCTACATGGTCATAGTGGATAATATCTTTGATGCGTTCTTGTATTCTGATTGCAAGTATTTTGTTGAGTATTTTTGCATCAATGTTCATAAGGGAGATTGCCCTAAAATTCTTTTTCTTTGTTGCGTCATTGTGAGGTTTAAGTACCAAGGTGACTACGGCTTTATAGAATGAGTTTGGTAATGTTCCTTCTGTTTCTATTTTGTGGACTATTTTGAAGAGAACTAGAGTTAGCTCTTCTTTGAGGTCTGGTAGAATTCTGCGCTGAAGCCATCTGGTCCTGGGCTTTTTTTGGATGGGAGACTTTTGATGACTGCTTCTAATTGTTTTGGAGATATAGGACTATTTAATTGATTTACCTGGTCCTGATTCAGCTTTGGTAAGTCAAATCGATCAAGAAAATTGTCCATTTCATTTAGGTTTTCAAATTTTGTTGATTATAGACTTTTGAAGTAAGTCCTAATGATTGTTTGGATTTCCTCAGTGCCTGTAGTTATATCTCCCTTTTCATTTCTGATTTTGTTGATTTGGGTGGTATCTCTCTGCCTTTTAGTTTGGCTGTTTGTCTATCTTGTTGATTTTCTCAAAGAAGCAGCTCTTGGTTTCCATGATTCTTTGAATTGTTTTACTTGTTTCTAATTGATTGATTTCAGCCCTGAGTTTGATTATTTCCAGCCGTCTACTCCTTTTGGTGTGTCTGCCTCTTCTTTTTCTAGGGTTTTTAAGTGAGCCATTAAGTTCCTTGTATGAGCTGACTCAAATTTCTTCTTGAAGGCACTTAGTGGTATGAACTTTCCTCTTAGCACTGCTTTCATTGTGTCCCACAAATTTGGGTATGTTGTGTCTTCATTTTCATTGAGTTCTAGGAAGACTTTAATCTCTTTCTTTATTTCCTCCCTGACCCAGCTGTCATTTAGTAGAAAGTTGTTCAGTTTCCATGTGTGTGTAGGATTTTTGCTATTTCTATTGTTGTTGAGGTCCAGCTTTTTTCCATGGTGATCAGACCGGATACAAGGGATTATTTCAATCTTCTTGTATCTGTTGAGGCTTGCTTTGTGACCAACTGAATGGTCTATTTTGGAGAAGGTTCCATGAGGTGCTAAGAAGAAGGTAAATTCTTTTGTGTTTGGGTGTAAGGTTCTGTAAATGTCCATTAGGTCCATTTTTTTCATGACCTCTGTTAGAGACATTGTTTCTTTAATTTCTGTTTTGCTGACCTGTCCTTTGTTGAGAATGGGGTGTTGAAGTCTCCCACTATTAATGTGTGGGGATCTATGTGTGGTTCCAGTTTTATCAATGTTTCTTTTACAAATGTGGGTGCCTTTGTGTTTGGGGCATAGATGTTCAGGATTGTGATGTCTTCCTGGTGGAATTTTCCCTTGATGAGTATGAAGTGTCCTTCCCCATCTCTTTTGATTAATTTTGGTTGAAAGTCTATTTTATTAGATATTATAATGGCTACTCCTGCTTGCTTCTTGGGTCCTTTTGCTTGGAAAGCTGTTTTCCAGCCCTTTACCCTCAGGGAATGTCTACCTTTGTGACTTAGGTGTGTTTCTTGTATGCAACAGATTGCTGGGTTTTGTTTACATATCCATTCTGTTAGTCTGTATCTTTTTACTGGAGAATTGAGTCCATTGATATTGAGAGAGATTAATGACCAGTGGCTGTTAGATCCTTTGATTTTGATGTTTGCTGTGGTCATAAGGTTGTGTGTTTGGTTGCTTTTTGTTTTACTGTAGTGAGGTTAATTATTTCCTCTGTTTTCTTGAAAGTAGCTAGTTTTTTTGGGTTGTATTTTCCCTTCTAGTGTGTTCTTTAACACTGGATTTGTGTGTAGGTATTGTTGAAATTTATTTTTGTCATTGAATATCTTGTTTTCTTCATCTATGAGGACTGAGAATTTTGCTGGGTATAATGACCTGGGTTGACATCTGTGTTTTCTTAGGGTCTACATGATATCTGTCCATGCCCTTCTGGCTTTCATAATCTCTGTTGAAAAGTCAGGTGTGATTCTAATGGGTTTGCCATTATATGTTACTTGTCCTTTTTCCCTTGCAGCTTTTAGTATTTTTTTCTTTGTTCTGTATACTTACTGTTTTGATTATTATGTGGCGGGAAAATTTTATTTTCTTGTCTAATTTATTGGGTGTTCTGAAGGCCTCTTGTATTCTTATTGGCTTCTCCCTTATGTTGGGGAAATTTTCTTCAATGATTTTGTTGAAAATATTTTTTGGGCCTTGGAGCAAGGAATCTTCTTTTTCTTCTATTCCTATTATTCTTAGGTTTTGTCTTTTTATGTTGTCTTGAATTTCTTAGATGGTCTGTGTCAGGAATTTTTTAGATTTAACATTTTCTATTATAGATTCATGTATTTCTTCCATTATATCTTCCACACCTGAGATTCTTTCTTCCATCTCTTGTGGTCTATTGGTTATGCTAACCTCTGTATTTCCTGTTTTCTTCCCTAAGTGCTTGCTCTCCACAGTTTCCTCCATTTGTGTTTTCTTTAATTTTTCCAATTCTATCTTCAGATCTTGAGCCCTTTTGTTGATTTCCTTCACCTGTCTGACTGTATTTTCCTGTTTTTCCTTCAATTCCTTCAGCTGTTTGTTTGAACAATCCTCTGTTTCTTTTATTTCATTCAGTGATTTAAGCATTTCCACTCTAAAGGCCACAAACTGTTTGGCTGTAACTTCCTGTATTTCTTCATGGATGGCCATAATATGTTTGTTCTTATCTTCTTTTATTTCTTTATGGATGACCATAATCTGTTTGAGTTTATCTTCCTCCAGGTCTTTACCTATTTTATTTGTTTCCTCTGTTATCCTTTTCATGAGCATAGATGTTAGGTCATCTTCTTGCATTTCAATTATGTTGGGGTATCCAGGGCTACTTGCCCCTGGATAACTGGGTTCTGGAGATGCCATATTGCTCTGTCTTTTGTTGGTTGCACTTTTACACTGGCCTCTACCCGTTGGGCTATCTTAGGTGTTTGGAGTTAGTTTCTGGTGGTTCCTGGAATCCTGTGGTGGAGAGAATCCCCTTGGAAGAAAGATGGTTTTTCCTGAAGGAAGCCCCCTTAGCTTTTTGGGTATAGTCACTGGATGACCTATGTTTTTCAGTGATTGCCACTGCTCACCTCGGGCATAGAGACCTGAGTGGTATCTGTGGTCCTTGTTAGTTGAGAGGGTTCTCCTCTCACCCAGAGAAGTCCTGAGGACAGCTGCCCTGCTTCTGGGTTTCTTGCTGTAAATTCAGTGATCTGCTGCTGCTGTTACCTGTGTGTCCCGTGGTTTGGTCAGTTTTGTTAGGGATAACTGGTTGCCCCTTGGAGCAGTATATTGGGAATTGATCTCGGGGATTCTGTGCTTTTGTAGGTCTGAGGTTGGGGCTCTGTGCCCCCGTATCCAAGCGGTAATCTGTGGCGGGTGGGTACTGCTCTCCTGGTAACAGCAGGCTATCTCGTGCACAGCAGGTCCCTGGGTTGGGCTGGTCTGTGGAACCTATTCCAGGGATATACTGGGTGGCCTAAGTCCATCCCCTTTGCTTCGTTCCCTGTGGTGTTTTCTCCCAACAGGGACTCCCAGTATCTGTTTCCGTGGGGTGCACAGCTCTGTTTGTGCTGGAGAGCTGGCATGCAGCTGTCTGTACCTGCAGCTGGAGCCCAGTTCAGTGAAGGTGGCTCATACCAAAGTCTGTGGGACTTTTTCCAGGGAAAGACTGGGTGACCCAAGTCAGTACCGTTTCCTTCCTTCCCTGTTGGGTTTTCTTGCGGCTTGCACTCCTAGTCTCTGGTGTTTTTTGTGCCCACCCATCAGCCTAGGAAGGTGATCAGGACATGCAGGTGTGTGGCTCTGGTCTGACAACCTAGTGCCTGCTCGATCAGGGATCTCTTCCGGGTTCTGTCTGGGGGACCTAAGAGTGAACTGGACTGATTCCCATGCTGTGGGGGTTTCCTCTCACCTGGGAAACATGCTGTTGTTTTAGGGCCCAGAGTTCAGGCTCTTGGTCGCTGTATGCTGTACAGAAAATGTTGTCCTGCTCCTCAGATGCAGTATTCTCCTGGCGCCGCCATCTTGTCCCCCTTGGCATTTTTTATTTTTATGTGTACTCTATCCTTACTGATGAGAAATCACCTGCAATTCTCATCTCTATTACTCTGTAGGCAAAGGTCCAATTTCTTGCTTTGCTACCTATGCTTTTCTGGGACAACATCAATTTTAAGAGGTTAAAATGAGATTGCAAATGTCCATGAAATATTTTAAAGTGGTTACAGAATAAAATTTACAACTATAACTTAGAGACATATTCTTTTATGTCAAATGATTGAAGTTAGCACTCAGGTCTAACATGTTTCCAAGGAGACCTTTTATTTGGAAAGAAGGTGAGCTTCCTCCTTTGCAAATGGGGATCAACGATTTTTTCCTCATCCCTCTTCTATAGGGTGTTTGACATTCTTGTCTACTGCCTCTCATTTATAGTCTCGGGGTGATAACCAGGATAAGAAATCACGGAGAGATAGATGACAATTTATTATTTACTGTGAAATAATTAATATAAATGTTTTCTCAGGGCTAGAACATCGCCTATGTGTATCTAGAACAGAATTAATGAAGATGGATATTAAAAATCAACAGGAGAGAGAGAAAGTCACTGCCGTAGAGTGACAATTAATTGGCAATGAAACCAATTAAATCAATTTTAATAGAATAAACATTGTGGGGCTGTTAGGACCTCAGGAACACATTCAAGAATCTAGTGCCTCCTCCAGGGCTGACCTTGGTTAAAAAAGGAACACATTTGTCTTTCAGCCTTCCTGGGTCTTTCTCATTTTGTGCCTCTTTCTTCAGTCTGGCTCTCCCTCTTCCTGAGCCCCTGGGGTTCGGCCACTTTTTCTCAGTACTTACCAGCATATGCTTTCAGTTCTGCTAGGTTCATTGCACTTACAATTCCTGCACTTAAAATCAACTCCCTCAGTTCAGGAAAGATCAAGGAACATTCCCGGATTTTTCACTCTCTGAGAGGCCACTCGAAATCTCTTTTTCCTCCAGCATGGTTTACTTCTGATTTTTGTGCATGTATTACACCTACAAGTTGTACTACTGTGTTACTTCCTCCATGATTCTTCAAATTAATTAAAGCACATATTGACTTAGTTTCAGAATAAGACTATTATCTTAAAATAACAGGGGTGATGTCGTATGTGATGGCTAGTCATGCTTGTTAGCTTGACAGGAGACAAGTTTCTAGGCATGTGCTGGGCCTCTGGAGTAAATCAAAGGGCGAGAGCGGTCTGGCTGTCAGCATTCGTTTCTCTCTCTCTCTGCTACTGAACATGGAATGTGACCAGTCATCCCCTGCTCCTGACAACATGCCTTCGGCGCTGTGATGGTCTGTTCCTTCAAATTAAGTGTCAAAATGAACCCTTCTCCCATACATTCCTTTCAGCAAGGATTTGTCACAGCATTGAGGAAAGGGGACTGCATACTTATGATTTCTGTCACAAAACTGAGCTTAAACATGGATTTTCTTTTATCTTTCTGTGTTGTTGAGAGGGAAGTATGCTGAGGAAACATGAAGCCAGACAGGTGTTTAACAGAAGAGTATGAAAAGTTATTGTTTTTCAGGAGTATAATAGTTTTGGTTGTAAAGAGTAAAGATAAATAAAATGAAGATGGGGAGGAGAAAAAGAGAAGGGAGAAGAATAGAATGTGGAGAAATGAAAGAAGAAAGAAATTACTGAAGGTAGAAAAAAAGGAAAATTTACAGGAAAGAAAAAAACAGATTTATGCACAACAGGTTTGGGGAATAAATGTTAGTTTGCATAACCATACATTTTATCTGTCAGACAGACTTCAAGGGAGACTAAAGTATGCTATCAAGAGTCTTACTTCGGTTATGAGGAACTTCATGTTGACTTTCCTCACAGCTGCAGATGGCCTGGCAGCAGACACCAAGGTATCATTATTCCTCCTGTGTCAGGGGAAGTTGAAATGTTCCTTAACTTTGAATTACCACTAAGAATAATGCAAATCCCAAGATTCAGTCCAGTGGAAACAAACTATGTCCATCTTTTGGTACAGCAATGAGCATCTCTAGTTGCTTATGTTCTGTAATTTTGTTACTTTCTCAAATTCATGCCTGTAGCCAAATAGTGGAGGTGAAGCAGAGAGATTACAGAGGGATTCTCTGAGCCTACTCCAAACCACCCTTTCTACTGCTCTTTCTTCAATAGAAAATCAGATTTGTTGAGACTGATAATGGAAAATATGTGCTGGGCAGAAAAAAATGTACAAAAGGAGATAGATTTTTTCCCACTACCACATTTTCCTTTTCCTTTATTTCACTAATCTTCCTACCCTATCCTGATTCTCATTCTTTCAGCAAGCATTCATTAAATATTGACTATTCCAATACTCCATTTACCATACGAGGTTGCTCAATTCTATAACCACACAAATCATATGTCCTAATTTTGCAAGGCTGTGATGCTGAGACAGTTGAAATCGCTCATCTCATCGATTTCTATAGATCTCCCTTCAAAGCCTTATGAGAATTCAGAGGTCTGAATTCAGAGAATGACTGGTCACAAGAGACTAAATCAACGCAAGTCTCATCTTGGCTTTACAAGATTGAAACTGGCTGTGATTGCCTAACTTTTGTGTTGAGAATAGAATCAAATTCCCAGTTATTCTAAAGCAAATTCTTGACTTATAAAATTGCCTGTTTGTATCATTTTACTTTGGTTTATAGACTTAATTTAGACTTCTTAGAAAATTGTATAGTTATAGTTTTTAATGTCTGTCTGTCTGTCTGTCTGTCTCTCTCTCTCTCTCTGTGTGTGTGTGTATCTGAGTGGAAACCAGAAGTGAACATTGAGTATCATTTGTCAGGTAAGACCTGCCTGCATTTTGAGTCATGGTTTCTCACTTTAACCCAATACTTGCCTGTTTGCCTATGACAGGCCAGCACGTCCCAGGGATCTGCTAGTTTCTGCCTCCAAAGTACTAGGACAGGCACATGCTTCCTTCCAAGATTTTTGCAGGGATAAAGAGATATCAGCACAGTACATTTCTATAGGAAATTGATACATGCATGCTTCTATCTGGACTTCAGTTTGCCTGACTGAAGAATGGAATCTTTGCATGCTTCCACCTTCAAACCCTTTGCTACTTTATGATTTTTTTTAATTCTATCTGAGTTACTCTATGACTTTCCATCATTAACTTTGCTTTATGACCTTGATTGATTTTCATTTTCTAGATTTTATTATTCATTTATTTATTTATCAAATTAATTAATTCATTCTTTTTTAAAAACCCAATTTACACCCTGGTTGTAGCCCCATCCTTTCTTCCCTCCCAAACCCAATCTCCTTCCTTTCCCTTCCCTCCCTTGTCTCTTCCTCAGAAAAGAGGAGCTCCCTTTCCTATCCACCACAGCTCATCAAGTTGCATCAGGACTGAGCATATCTTCTTCTCTTGTGGCCTGGTAAGACAGTCCTACCAGGACGAAGTGATAAAAAAGCCGGCAAGTGAGTTCATGTCTGATGCAGTCCCAACTTCCCTTACTTGAGGACCCACATGAAGCCTAAGGTGACAATATGCTACATCTATGTATGGGGCCTAGGTCCAGTTTCTGCATGGTCCTAGGTTGATGCTTCAGTCTCAGAAAGCCCCACTGGTTAGTTGGCTCTGTTGGCCCTCTTGTGTAGCTCCTGTCACCTTCAGGTCCTTTTCTCTTTCCTCTCACTTTTCCACAGACTCCCTAAGCATTTCCCAACATTTGACTATGAGCCTTAGCATCTGTTTTAAGGTTCTGCTGCATAGAGTCTCTCAAAGGACAACTCTGTTAGGTTCCTGTATGCAGGTTTAGCAGAGTATCATTCATAGTGTCAGTGGTTGGCACTCTCAAAATGGCGCACAGAAGTAAACAGAGAATTTCCAGCAGAGGAATCCTGTATGGCAGAGAAGCACTCAAAGAAATGCTCACCTTCCTTAGTCATCTAAGAACTGTGAATCAAAACAACTCTGAGATTCCATCTCACACTAGTCAGTATGGCTAAGATAACATCTCAAGCAACAGTGCATGCTGGCAAGGGTGTAGAAAAGGGGGAACACTCCTCCATTGTTGGTAGGAACGTAAACTTGTACAACTACTTCGGATATCAATCTGGCAGTTTCTCAGAAAATTGGGAATAGCTTTATCTCAATACAAGGACACTTGCTCATCTATGTTCATAGCATCTTTATTCATAATAGCCAGAATATGGAAACAACCCAGATGTCCCTCAATCAAACAATGGATAAAGAAACTGTGGCACATTTACACAATGGAATACTACTCAGCTACTAAAAACAAAGAAATCATGAAATTTTCAGGCAAATGAATGGAACTAGAAAAGATCATCCAGAGTGAGGTAACCCAGGCTCAGAAAGACACACATGAAATGCACTGTCTTATAAGAGGATTTTATCCATATAGTACAGGATAGACATAGTACAAGGTATAGACCAAAAATAAGATAAATAAGAAGAAGGATCCAAGGGAGGATGCATAAATTTCACTTGGAAGGGGAAATAGAATAGACAGAGGTTGTGGCTAAAGAGAGGAAACAAGATAGGAAAGGTGGCACTGAGAGTTAAGAGCATGGAGAAAAGACATGGGGAGACCTAGGGCTAGAGGTCAGAAGGCCTGTAGAGAAAAAAGAGAAACTGAGGCTGGGTTATCTGTGTGACAAGCTGGAGACCTAAGTCAGGGTCGGCTCCTAGAAGGATATGAGGGGGACCTAAGCAGTGATTCCTAATAGCAGAGGCCAAAGAGACTAAAAAGGACACTTTCTAAATAGACTAGTCTCCTAGTAGAGGGAAGGGGAAATGAACCTGCCCACAAAATCTTCAACCCCAAATTTACAGTGTCCACAAGATGTGCACTGATAAAGCTAGATCGCATAGAGCAGAGATTAGGGGAATGCCCAACCCAATGCCTGGCCTACCTCCCATACCTATGTGGTCAACACCAATTAGATTCAATGGTTCAGAGAGAGAGAGGAGAATATGGAAAAATCTTAAAGTGGAGGTAAATATGAGATAAATACATTGATTGTATGCATGCATGAACTTTTCAAAGGATAAGTAGTTTCATAATAGAAAGTCAATGGTGTGAATTTCAGAATAAAAATAAATGTATGTAAGAATATAAATGATTATGTAGGTAGGTAGGTAGGTATAATATAATGTGTGGATGTCTGAATGAGAATGACTCCCCCTTCCATTGGCCCATATATTTAAATACTCATTCACAAGTGGTGTACTATTTGGGAAAGATTAGGAGGTGTGGCCTTGTTGGAGAAATTGTTTTACTTGGAGTAGCCTTTGAGGTTTCAAAAGTGCATACAACTTTTAGTTAACTCTATTTATGGGTAAGGATGTAAGTTCTCAGCTATTGCTCTAGAGCCATGCCTGCCTGACTGCCTGATGCATGCTCCCTGCCATGAAGACCATTCTAACCCTTCAAAACTGTAAACCATGAATAATTTTTTAATAAATTGCCTTGGTCATTGCGTACCTTCATGGAAATAGAAAAGTAAATAAGACATAATGCTAAAAGGTTTTGAGTCAATGGAATATGTGTATTTATAATTAATTTTCCTTCAAATTGATACATATAAATTATTTTCTGCTGATCAAACCAATTGTTACCCTGGGCTAAAAATAATTTTGCCCAATGGGGATCTTCTTTTCTCATTGAGGGTGAATTACAAACAGTCTATGAACTCCAATTCCAAATTCACTCAGGAAATTTGAAGTTTCTCCCTCTTTGACTCAATATTCTATCAATTAGCATCCTTCTTTCTGTCAGAAACTTTCTCACCCAGACAACTTGTGTGATAGCTTCACTTATGACCGATAACTAGCCTTTCTTTCAATGCCATCCGCCACTTAAAAGTGCTTCAGGCAATCCTGGCTTACAAATACATTCTAGAAAATACAGCATCCTAACAGAAAGACATCTCACTACTTGTTCTCTGTAGCTGCAGTCTCTGCCAACACAGACATTTTCATGTACTCTGAGCCTTTTAAATATCTTCTTTGACTTATTTTCTTAGAATGGAAAACGTGTTGGCAGGTTTGATGACATAAAATAACAGTAAAATTTAATTGCATATTTAAATGGATTCCCACTTTGGCACAAAAAGAATTGAACAGATCATGATATTTAAATGTTATGTGCTTCTAAAGAGCAAACAGTCTGAAAACAACAGACTGGCTCATTTTTGCTTTCCAGGTCTTTGAATATGGCTGCAATTTTCTGGAATAGGATCCCTCATGCCTTCCCTTGAGTGCTAGGAAGGCTTATACAGACATTCCAGTAAGGAAGGAGGGTTGGAAAAAGCTGTTCCTTGAGAAGAAAATAGGATTTTGAAGGAAGACGACTTTCTAATAATGGAAATATGAATTTGAATATTATTATTATAAATAATTAATACATATATCCTCCAGTTCTTCTGAGGATAATGAATCCGTTTCTTTTAACTTCTTGTGAAACAATGTATTTAGGGTGTTTACAGTAACTGATGCCTATTAGGAGCCTGAGGCAGTGGGTGTTCAAGACCGCGTCCTTCTGCTGTTCTGTCTTTCCTCTTTGATTTTTTCCCTTTTTCTTTTGTTTTGAGGCACATCTGAACTATCTGTGGAAGAGTTTCTTGGCTTTATGTGGCTTCAAAGACTGTCTGGAGTCCTTTGAGAAAAACCTGTGTTTGTACTGTGCCAGGACAGACTTTCTGCTCTCTCTTTCATCTGGTGTTCCCTTTGGTCTACCCAGCGGCATTGGTTAGGGCTTTTCAACTTGCTTTCTAGTGTAATATATTCGTGCACACTCATGTATGTGTATGGGTTCCACCCAGCAGTCACTAGCCAAATATTTGCCTCTTGCAGACAGCAGGGTGGAGGTGTTAGATATCTACAGCTCTCTGCGTCTGTGTGTCATTTAGTCTCTCATCTGAAAAACGCCTCAGGTCTACTCCTTATTCCCTTTTGTTTGGGATCATGCAAGCCTACATCTGTGATCATCACTGTGACTTTCAAGCTGAATTTTAGTGTTGAGTTTCTGTTTCATGATCCAAGAGGCTGAATTTAGAAATAAGGAGCTGTTTACCACAGCGGAACAAACTCTTTTAGTCTATCCTCTGAGCATGGTGTCCTCCCAAAACGACCATTTGTGTGGCACTTGTCAAGCATTGGTGCAGGCACCACCTAAGGTATAAATAAAGAGGGAAACGGTGAAGCAGCCAGAAAAGAGACCATTTGCATGAGCGGTTAAAAATAACCTATGGCTTGAGGAAAATAATGATAATGAAAAACTGGAAAAAGAAAAAGCTCACTGGCTGATAGGTAATATACTTTTTCTATAATGTAATTTATGGCAAAATTCAAGCAGTTTCATATTAATATTATGTACTTCTGGATCCACCAAGACTGGAGTTTTTATCTGAGCTTGATTGCTTTCGACTTGTGCCATTTTAATGAGTACTCATTTTTCTCACCATTGCTGTGAGCATTATAATAATTTCTACAACAAAAAAAGGAGAAGTAAAATCTTAGGAGATTAAGAATAGAATTCCATTGAACTTTGGAGCTTATATTCTAACCACAGGAGACAGAAAACAGTGAAAAGAAAATAAATATGTGTATACAATATGTTGGAAAATACCCACTATTATACTTTGGAGATTAGAAACCACCGCAATCCCTTCGTTAAAAGCTTGAACCTCAGAGGGATATCTTTAAGCAGTATGAAAACTTTAGGAAGTGGGACCTTGTAAACATCCTTCAATCATTGGTGACATTCTTTTAAAGAAGATTGTTGGAGCTCTGACATATTTACCTTGTGAATACAAGATAAAGAGTTTTCTACCTCATAAATCACCAGTGTTGTCATTGGTACACCCAAGAGGCCAAAATAAATATTTTTTTGAGATTATCTTTTTTTACAAAATTTTTTTATTAATTACACTTTATTCATTTTGTATCCCCCCATAAACCCCTCCCTCCTCCCCTCCTGATCCCACCCTCCCTCCCCTTTCTGCATGCATGCCACTCCCCAAGTCCACTGATCGGGGAGGTTCTCCTCTCCTTTCTGACTTTAGTCTATCAGTTCTCATAAAAATTGGCTGCATTGTCCTCTACTGTGGCCTGGTAAGGCTGCTCCCCCCTCAGGGGGAAGTGATCAAAGAGCAGGCCAATCACATTATGTCAGAGGCAGTCCCTCTTCCCATTACTATGTAACCCACTTGGACACTGAACTGCCATGGGCTACATCTGTGCAGGAGTTCTGGGTTATCTCCACGAATAGTCCTTGGTTGGAGTATGAGTCTCTGGGAAGTTCCCTGTGTTCAAATTATCTTGTTCTCTTGCTCTGCTTGTGGAGTTCCCATCCCCTCCAGCTCTTACTATTTCCCACTTCTTACATAAAATTCCATTCACTCTGCCCATCAGTTGGCCATCAGGCTCAGCATCTGCTTTGACAGTCTATACTGCAGAGGCTTTCAGAGGCCCTCTGTGGCAGGTTTCAAGGTTGTTTCCTGTTTTCTTCTGGCTTTCAGAGGCCCTCTGTAGCAGGTTCCGAGGTTGTTTCCTATTTTCTTTTTCTTCTGATGTCCATCCTCTTTGCTTTTCAGGATGGGGATTGAACATTTTAGTTAGGGTACTCTCTTTTGCTTAGTTTGTTTAGATGTACAGATTCTAGTGGGTTTATTCTACGTTGTATGTTTATATGAGTGAGTATATACCATGCGTGTCTTTTTGCTTCTGGGACAACTCACTCAGGATGATCCTTTCCAGGTCCCACTATTTACCAGCAAATTTCATGATTTCCTTATTTTTCATTGCTGAGTAATACTCCATTGTATAGATGTACCACAGTTTCTGCATCCATTCTTCAGTTGAAGGGCATCTGGGTTGTTTCCAGCTTCTGGGTATTACAAATAAAGCTGCTACGAACATGGTTGAGCAAATGTCCTTTTTGTGTACTTGAGCCTCTTTTGGGTATATGCCTAGGAGTGGTATGGCTGGATCTTGAGGAAGCGCTATTCCTAGTTGTCTGAGAAAGCGCCAGATTGATTTCCAGAGTGGTTGTACAAGTTTACATTCCCACCAGCAGTGGAAAAGGGTTCCCCTTTCTCCACAACCTATTCAGCATGTGTTGTCCCTTGAGTTTTTCATCTTGGCCATTCTGATGGGTGTAAGGTGAAATCTCAGGGTTGTTTTGATTTGCATTTCCCTAATGGCTAATGAGGTTGAGCATTTCTTTAAGTGCGTCTCTGCCATTCCATATTCCTCTACAGAGAATTCTCTGTTTAGCTCTGTTCCCCATTTTTTAAGTGGATTACTTGGTTTGCTGCTTTTCAGCTTGTTTAGTTCTTTATATTTATTGGATATGAGTCCTCTGTCAGATAAAGGGTTGGTGATGATTCTTTCCCAATCTGTAGGCAGTCACTTTGTTTTGATGACGGTGTCCTTTGCTTTACAGAAGCTTTTCAATTTCATGAGGTCCCATTTATTGATTGTTGCTCTTAGAGCCTGTGCTGTTGGTGTTCTGTTCAGGAAGTTTTCTCCTGTACCAATGAGTTCTAGGGTATTCCCCACTTTTTTTCCTAGCCGATTTAATGTGTCTGGTTTTATGTTAACGTCTTTGATCCACTTGGACTTCACTTTAGTGCAGGGTGATAAGTATGGATCTATTTTCATTTTTGTACATGTAGACATCCAGTTGGACCACCACCATGTGTTGAAGATTCTATCTTTTTTCCATTGTATGGTTTTGGCATCTTTGTCAAAAATCAGGTGTCCGTAAGGGTGTGGGTTTATTTCTGGGTCTTCTGTTCAATTCCATTGATCCACCATATCCACCATTCTGTTTCTATGCCAGTACCATGCAGTTTTTATAACTGTTGCTCTAAAGTACAGCTTGAGATCAGGGATGGAGATACCTCCAGAAGATCTTTTATTGTAGAGGATTGTTTTAGCAATTCTCGGTTTCTTGTTATTCCATACGAAGTTGAGAATTTTTCTTTCCAGGTCTGTAAAGAATTGTGTTGGTAATTTGATGGGAATTGCATTAAATCTGTAGATTGCTTTTGGTAAGATGGCCATTTTTACTATGTTAATCCTGCCAAGCCATGAGCATGGGAGATCTTTCCATCTTCTCATATCTTCCTCTAATTCTTTCTTCAGAGACTTGAAATTTTTTTTCATACAAGTCTTTGACTTGCTTTGTTAGGGTTACACCAAGGTACTTTATGTCATTTGTGGCTATTGTGAATGGTGTTGTTTCTCTAATTTCTTTCTCAGCCCTTTTGTCTTTTGTATACAGGAGTGCTACTGATTTTTTTTGAGTTAATTTTGTATCCAGCGACTTTGCTGAAGGTGTTTATCAGCTGTAGGAGTTCCCTGGTAGAGTTTTTGGGGTCACTCATATATACTATCATATCATCTGCAAATAGTGATAATTTGACTTTTTCCTTTCCCATCTGTATTCCCTTGATCTCCTTCAACTCTCTTATTGCTCTAGCAAGGACTTCCAGCACTATATTGAAGAGATATGGAGAGAGTGGGCAGCCTTGTCTTGTCCCTGATTTCAGTGGGATTTCTTTAAGTTTCTCTCCATTCAGTTTGATGTTGGCTATAGGCTTGCTGTAAATCGCCTTTACTATGTTTAGATATGTGCCTTGTATCCCTGATCTCTCCAGTACTTTAAACATGAATGGATGTTGGATTTTGTCAAATGCTTTTTCAGCATCTAAGGAGATTATCATGTGGTTTTTTTTCTTTCAGTTTGTTAATATGGTGGATCACATTGATGGATTTCCGTATATTGAACCACCCCTGCGTATCTGGGATGAAGCCTACTTGGTATAGTGGATAATATCTTTGATGTGTTCTTGGATCCGGTTTGCAAGTATTTTGTTAAGTATTTTTGCATCAATGTTCATAAGGGAGATTGGCCTGAAATTCTCTTTCTTTGTTGAGTCTTTGTGAGGTTTAGGTACCAAGGTGATTGTGGCTTCATAGAATGAGTTTGGTAATGTTCCTTCTGTTTCTATTTTGTGGAATAGTTTGAAGAGAACTGGAGTTAGCTCTTCTTTGAAGGTCTGGTAGAATTCTGCGCTGAAGCCATCTGGTTCTGGGCTTTTTTTGGATGGGAGACTTTTGATGACCGCTTCTATTTCTTTGGGGGATATAGGACTATTTAATTGATTTACCTGGTCCTGATTCAGCTTTGGTGAGTCAAATCGATCAAGAAAATTGTCCATTTCATTTAGATTTTCAAATTTTGTTGATTATAGACTTTTGAAGTAAGTCCTAATGATTGTTTGGATTTCCTCAGTGTCTGTAGTTATGTCCCCCTTTTCATTTCTGATTTTGTTGATTTGGGTGGTGTCTCTCTGCCTTTTAGTTAGCTTGGCTAAGGGTTTGTCGATCTTGTTGATTTTCTCAAAGAACCAGCTCTTGGTTTCATTGACTCTTTGAATTGTTTTATTTGTTTCTAATTGATTGATTTCAGCCCTGAGTTTGATTATTTCCAGCCGTCTACTCCTTTTTGGTGTGTCTGCTTCTTCTTTTTCTAGGGTTTTTAAGTGGGCCATTAAGTTGCTTGAATGAGCTGTCTCAAATTTCTTCTTGAAGGCACTTAGTGCTATGAACTTTCCTCTTAGCACTGCTTTCATTGTGTCCCACAAGTTAGGGTATGTTGTGTCTTCATTTTCATTGAGTTCTAGAAAGGCTTTAATTTCTTTCTTTATTTCTTCCCTGACCCAGCTGTCATTTAGTAACAAGTTGTTCAGTTTCCATGTGTGTGTAGGCTTTTTGCTATTTCTGTTGTTGTTGAAGTCCAGCTTTATTCCATGGTGATCAGACAAGATACAAGGGATTATTTCAGTCTTCTTGTATCTGTTGAGGCTTGCTTTGTGACCAACTATATGGTCTATTTTGGAGAAGGTTCCATGAGGTGCTGAGAAGAAGGTAAATTCTTTTGTGTTTGGGTGTAAAGTTCTGTAAATGTCTGTGAGGTCCATTTGATTCATGACCTCTGTCAGAGATATTGTTTCTTTGTTTAATTTCTGTTTTGTTGACCTGTCCTTTGTTGACAGTGGGGTGTTGAAGTCTCCCACTATTAATGTGTGGGGATCTATATGTGGTTTAAATTTAATCAATGTTTCTTTTACAAATGTGGGTGCTCTTGTATTTGGGGCATAGATGTTCAGTATTGTGATGTCTTCCTGGTGGAATTTTCCCTTGATGAGTATGAAGTGTCCTTCCTCATCTCTTTTTATTAATTTTGTTTGAAAGTCTATTTTATCAGATATTAGAATGGCTACTCCTGCTTGTTTCTTGGGCCCATTTGCTTGGAAAGTCGTCTTCCAACCTTTTACCCTCAGGTAATGTCTATCTTTGTGTCTTAGGTGTGTTTCTTGTATGCAACAGATTGCTGGGTTTTGTTTACGTATTCATTCTGTTAATCTGTGTCTTTTTACTGGAGAGTTGAGTCCATTGATGTTGAAAGAGATTAATGACCAGTGGCTGTTAGATCCTTTGATTTTGCTGTTGGCTGTGTTCATAAGGTTGTGTGCTTGGTTGCTTTTTGTTTTGCTCTAGTAAGGTTAATTATTTCCTGTGTTTTCTTGACAGAAGCTAATTTTCTTGGGTTGTATTTCCCCTTCCAGTGTCTTCTGTAATGCTGGATTTGTGTGTAGGTGTTCTTGAAGTTTGTTTTTGTCATTGAATATCTTGTTTTCTCCGTCTATGAGAACTGAGAGTTTTTCAGGGTATAGTAGCCTGGGTTGACATCTGTGTTCTCTTAGGGTCTGCATGATATCTGTCCAGGCCCTTCTGGCTTTCATAGTTTCTGTTGCAAAGTCAGGTGTGATTCTAATGGGTTTGCCATTATATGTTACTTGGCCTTTTTCCCTTGCAGCTTTTAGTATTTTTTCTTTCTTTCTGTATACTTACTGTTTTGATTATTATGTGGCGGGAGGATTTTCTTTTCTGGTCCAATTTGTTGGGTGTTCTGTAGGCCTCATGTATCCTTATTGGCTTCTCCTTTAACTTGGGGAAATTTTCTTCAATGATTTTGTTGAAAATATTTTCTGGGCCTTGGAGAAGGGAGTCTTCTTTTTCCTCTATACCTATTATTCTTAGATTTTGTCTTTTCATATTGTCTTGGATTTCTTGGATGGTCTGTGTCAGGAATTTTTTGGATTTAACATTTTCTTTGACAGATACGTCGATTTCTTCCATTGTATCTTCTACACCTGAGATTCTTTCTTCCATTTCTTGTATTCTGTTGGTTATGCTTACCTCTGTAGTTCCTGTTTTCTTCCCTAAATTCTTCCTCTCCATTATTTCCTCCATTTGTGTTTTCTTTAATTTTTCTAGTTCTATCTTCAGGTCTTGAGTTGTTTTGTTTACTTCCTTTACCTGTCTGCTTGTATTTTCCTCTTTTTCTTTTAGTTCCTTCAACTCTGTCTCTTTTATTTCTTTTAGTGATTTAATTATTTCTTCTCTGAAGCCACAAGCTGTTTGGCTGCATCTTCCCGTATTTCTTCATGGATGGCCCTAATCTGCTTGTCTTTATCTTCCTCCATTTCTTTACGGATAGCCATGATCTCTTTGGTTTTATCTTCCTCTAATTCTTTACGTATTTTATTTGTTTCCTCTATTATCCTCTTCATCAACATAGATGTAAGGTCATCTTCTTGATTTTCTATTATGCTGCATTGTTCAGGGCTGTTCGCCTCTGGATGGCTGGGTTCTGGAGATGCCATATTGCTCTGTCTTTTGTTGGTTGAGCCTTTACGCTGACCTCTACCCATTGGGCTGATTTAGGTGTTGGCTGTTAGTTTCTGTGCTTTCTGGAGTCCTGAGGTAGGGAGTATCCCCTTGGCCGGAAGATGATTTTTCCTGAAGGAGTCCTTCTCTGCTTTTTGGTTATGGTCACTGTATGGCCAGTGTTTCTCAGGAGTTGCCACTGCTCACCTCAGGTTTATAGCCCTGAGTAGTAGCTGTGGTCTATGTTAGGCAGGGGGGGAGTCTCCTCTTACCCATAGAATTTCTCAAGACAGCTGCCCCACTGCTGGGTTTCTTGTTATAAATTTAGTGTGCTGCTGCTCACTAAATTTCCATGTACAGTCCTCTTGAAGAACCTGCTGATTCCCTAGCTGTGGGGTTTTCTCCCAACCGGGAAACTCAGTCTGTTATCCTGGGGCACACAGTTCTGTCCGGGAAAGTGAGAGGTGTACTCTGCAAGTCTCTGGGCCAGAGGATGATTGCTCTGCTCTGGACCTGGAGAATGTGCACCTAGGTTGAGTTGGCGCGTAGGGGTGCTGCTCTGGTCTGGAGGCTGGGTGCCTCACTCTTGACCAGAAGCTGTGTGTCCCTGTCTGGGATGGCGGCTGCAGGCACTGCTCTGGTCCAGACGCTGTGAGTGCAGCCCTCTTGAAGGACCAGGGATTCCCACAGTTTTGACAGTCTAGCTACTGATAACTGGTTGATCCCTGGCACAGTATCTGAGGGCTGCTGTAATGGCTCTCTGGCTTTTGTAGGTCTGAGGATGCAGCTGTGTGTCCCAGTGCCCTAAAGAAACTCAATAATGGTGGCAGAGCACAGTGCTCCTGCCTGCATTAGAGTCTAGAGTCTGCGTGAATCCAGGAAGTGTTTTGGTGCTGGGTGTCCTAAGCGTTAGAGCTGATGATCCCCTCCGCTGGGGGTTTCCTCCTGCCAGAGACATACAGTCTTTGCTTTGGGGACCGCTGTTCTGTCTGGGGTGGCGAGTAGAACCCACAGGCACAGATGCCCGCTTGTGGCTCCGCCTTTCTGGCCTTTTGGAGCCTTGGCTGCTGCCTAAACTGGGTAATTTTCCCTAGTCCTTTTCGGGGTGGGGGTGTCGGCTGGGTGCTCTGAGATCAGACCAGCTGTTTCCCTCCCTGTGGGTTTGCACCTGCCAGTGAAATGCAGTCTCTGGTGCCTGGTGCCCTGGTGCCCACAGTTCTATTTGAGGCGGCGAATCAGGCGCGCAGGCAGGGCTCTGTGCAGGCGCCTGGGTCCCGGCTCTGGGTCTGGGCTGGCTCTTGGGGCACCCGCGGAACCCGAGTCTTTTCCAGGGGATGTCTGGGTAACCTGAGGTCGGTCCCAATCGTTTCCTGCTCCGTGGGGTTATCTCTCGACTGGGTAATCCAGTCTATGGTGTTGTGGGCCCACAGTTCAGTCTGGGACCGTGACCAGATCGCACTGGCGGGTAGCTCTGGGCTGGCGACCAAGCGCCTGGCGGAACCTGGATCTCTTCCGTGGTTTAGCTGGGTGAGTTAAAGCTGATTGAATCCCCCACCATGGGGTATCCTCTCACCTGAGAAACACAACCACTTGTGTTTTATGGCCGTGAGTTCTGATTGCTGGTCACTGTGCCAATCCTGTTGTGCTGCTCCTCAGAATGAGAGTCCTCCCGGCGCCGCCATTTTGCACCGCCCAAAATAAATATTTTATCTTTATAACTTACACATGTCAACCATTTGTGTGTCAATGATGGAAAATATTCTAGCAAGTTCACAGTGGGAAAATATAAAACAGTAGTAGTAATTAGATGTATTGGCCTCTGAAAGTACGGGGTATAACAGGGGCTGCTTAGGATATACCATATTATGACCAGTAGGGCAAGATATGTAAAAGACAAAGGAAAGAGCACTAGGGACACATAGGGTGGAAGTGTTTCAGGGAGAAAGAAGAGAATGGTGCAGGCAGTTTGTCTTGAATGGCTGAGACACAGTGATGGCGAGTCAAGAACTGCAGCCATAGACAGAACAGGTCCAAGCTGAATGGGGCATTTCTAGTGTTTACTCTAGGTGTGTGACGAATCCCGTGCCTGAAGAGAACCTGGGTAGTGAGATTAAACATTTTGGAGCAGAGAGGTGATACTGAGCTATGCTTCACTAAGTCTGTTAGATTCATTATGTCCTATAATATATTTATTTTTGAATATTTTCTTTATTTCTTTTTTAGCTGAGTTCTTTTCATATTTAGCAGAATTTACAACCAGACAGTTACTATGAATCTTGTGTGAACTTGTATGATTGTAAGATGTGGAGTTCAGGAATAATCCTTTATATGCTTTAATTTTCTGTCTCTAGAAAAATGAGTACCAAATACAATATATTAAATATTAGCAGCATGTGAGTTGGATGAACTGCTTTCCTTTCAGAATCATTGATTTTTTTGAAGATAGTAGTTCTTTTTTGTGTGCTTAATTTTCATGATGTTCTTCAAAACTGGAAGGACTATCAAGTTTTCCCTCTCTCTAATATTATATACCTCAGTTTATTAAACATCACCATGCTAACAAGCATTTCAAATACATCAATTTACTTCTGATTTTATGGTTTTCTTCTGTATCTTTTGCTCACTCTTTTGCTTTCCTTGTATTAATATATTTATATTTTAATTAATATATTTAAATTGACCCGTTTTAATAACAAAATAATTATTATAAAATTTTCAGTTGACCGGTTTCTTAGCTTGGGAATTCACAGAGTCTCTCTCTTTTTATTTTCCCTTTCTTATTTCTAGAAAAGATATTTGAGTTTAAAAGGCATTACTTTTTTTTTTTTTACAAGAAATTCCAACTTATAAAAACATTATCTTCACCTTTGACTATCTACAATTCCTGTAGTAGATAAAGCTTGGGTCATCTCTTCTTTATCTGAAGAAATCTTTTATATGTGTGAAAAAAATATCATAAATTTTCTATGGGTAAACATAGGGATTATTTTGTTTTCAAATTCCATGTTCTAGTTCATCACTGAAGGAAATCAGTACAAAACTCAAGGCAGGAATCTGGAGGCAGGAACTGAAGCAGAGGAACTGAGGAGTGCTTCATACTGACTTGCTCTTCTTAACTTGCTTAGCCTGCTTTCTTGTATAACTCAGAGCCATCTGCCCAGTTCTGGCATTACTCAGAGTGGGCTGGGACCTCCTACACAAACCATTAATCAAGAAAATACTTTATAACCTTCACAAGCAAATTTAATAGTGGTGCTTTCTCAACAGAGGTTTCTCTTCCTAGATGACTCTAGCTTGTGTCAAATTGACAAAATGTAGTCAACACAAAAAATTATAGACCCAAATTCAGTTACTTTGCAAACTTTCTACTTTCTCTCCCACAGCAGACAGTTTCTTTTATTTTATATGGAAATGTGCTTTTCAACATAGCTTTGTCCTCCTTTCCATCATTTCATCTGTACCTGCATTGTAATTCTCCAACAATAATTTATAACATTTGCTGACTCTGCCCTTCAGGACACATATCAGTGGATACAAATGAGAAGATTTACATGGATATGGAAATGACTTTGAGGAGATGTTTTGGCACTCAGGGTTTTTTAATACTCCATCTGAAGGAAGCAGATTTACTGAAGGCCTTTGGAGATTCTGCTGTGGTTTCTATTATGATGGTAATCACATCTGAATATAATGATACATTATACAATGATATTGAAAGGCCATGAAGGTGAACAGCTTTTAAAAGAACAAAGTTGTTTTAAATTATTATTAAGCTTTTGGATCAGGGGCATGAGTCTCAGTGCACTCCACAAGTAAAGATAATTTTAATTGGGCTAAGAAGTATGAAATTTAGGTCACAAGTATAATGAATAGTTATTGGAAGAAAGATTACAGATAATGGATTATGCTCTTATATCACATCTGCTGTCAAGAACCTGCTTTAAAGGTCAATAAAAGTTTCTCATTTGACATTACTTTTTTCTATGTTCTTGGTATATGTTACTGTTCAGTTGAAGCTTGATCATTTTACCAGTGCTTAAAAGTATTGGTATCTTTCCTATTGTAAACTGTTCATAAGTTTTTTTTCTTTGTTCCACTGGTATCTGTTTGATTCTTTCTAGCATGAAATTCCTGGAGTTATGGGTACTAAGGTAGCAGTGGGATATAATATTACTCACTGTTTAACTGAGGTTGGCTAAAGTGTCCTATTACATGACTCTATTCAATATGCTCATGAGGGAATTAACACTGATACTATGTCATGGATTTACCAGCTTTCTAAAAGATGGTCTAGTTCTTGAAAGAAAAGAGAAGGAAAATTAAAAAAAAAAACAATCAGTATTATTAACTCCATGTTTAGAGAAGACAATCTTTTTCTAAAAGAAAACAGATTTCAAACCCCAGTTCTATGCATTGGATCATTAAGATTTATGCTATTTCTGTGTGCGCATCTATAAACATCAGTTTTCCTGTCTTCAAGGCAAGCTATATCTTAAACTTGTTGTTAATCTATTGAATGATGATTTGAAATCTCTCATTAGAGGGGAAAAATATAATGACAAAACTCAAAAGTTATTTCTTCTTTCATTATTTAAACTGTGTCATTTTCTTCTCCAGTGAAAACAGATTGTCTTTCTGTAGTGAGCACATAGAAGAACCATCTAAAGCAGATTATAATGGCTTATGTTCTGATGCTGTGTTACTTGGGTCAAAATCCCATTTTTTCCCTCCATCATTCTCTACCTTAAGTAAGTTATTTAGTTCTTTGAGAATTAATTTATTTAGATATGAGTATAGATAATATCATTTCCCTCATATTGCTGCTTTGAAGGCTAAAGATGATTCAGAAAAAAGTGCTTTAAAAAGTGGCTAATACAGAACAGATGCTCTGGTGCTGTCAACATCCATTACACGAATGTTCATTAGTGAACGATAAAGGCATCAAAATGAAAATGCAGCTCAATGGGAATATTTACATGTGTGGACATGTGCACTGGCCCGGGAATTACTAATTCATAGAATGATATGGCTCCAGCATTACTAATCGCAACAGGAAATAAGCCTGGAATACATTTGAATGACAATTCCTAACAGAACATAATCAGGAATTTTTTGTTATAAACGGTCGGATATTAAATAAATCAACCACAGGTTTTTAAACCCTGTGCTTCATACATGCCAAGCATGCTGCCCGTCACTGGGTGATACTCCCATTCTGATGAGATACTACTGCAAGCTAGGTAGGGGGCTAAAGTAACACTCAGTGGAAAGTGCTGGCAAGATCCCACAGGCACTGGAACACCTCATAAATCACTGGAAAGAATATGACTTTTATACTCATTATGAAAACCAGATTTTTAGATTTTTTTATAAAGTTAAATGTACAGTTGATGCATGATACCATAACTGCACTTCTAGGTGGAATTTAGGCTCACAGGAATACATACTCATCCATGTTCATTGCTACTAATTCTCAACTCCACCAAATTTTCCAGTTCAGAATATACATACTAAATCTGGAACATTTATGCAAGCAAACGTGATTCAGAAACAGAAAGGAACAAGCCACTTAGCCACGTGCTGATAAGTATAGATTTCAAATATATTATACTGAATTATGGCAGTCAGATAGAAAAGGTCACATGCTGTACCATTGCATCTTACAACATTCTGAAAACCACAAAAGTATACAGAAAAACACAGACCATGCATTCCAGCAGCTAGATTCAAGGAGAATGCTTGCTTATAAAGGGACATGAGAAAAGCTGGTATTGTGCTGGAAAGATAGGTACCATTATGTTCCTGATGCTCATGCAAGGACCCTTGTAGAATGCCATAGAACTGTCCACCATGTAAAGACGGTGTATCAGTAAACCGAGTTATAACACAAGTTCACAGGTGGAACAGAGTATCCACGTTTCATAAAACTGGGGAATAGGTGTTTTGGGGTTGTGTGAATTACTCCCTTTATTTATAAGTTTAAAAATGAAATACACACAAATAAAGAAGGCCAGCACTCATTTTTGACAAGAGTAGGGTAATAAAATGCTTATTATATTGCTGACGGATATGTAAATTGCTACAAAACTGTTTGAGTGTATAATTGTGAGCAGCCGTTAAAGCTTGTAATTGCATAGAGCCTTTGTTCCTGAAGTCCCATTCGCTGACTCTCTCCTGTGAAAGTTCTGCTTTTTAAAGCTTTGTGCACAAAGTTGATTATTACAGTACTGTACATCCTAGCATACAATTGAACACAGAATGTGTGTCTCTGCAAGTGAAGCCCTAAAAACAAAAACTTCTTCCTTGTAACAACCCTGTATAAGTGTCTTATTAATATACTCAATTACAGAACAGCCGCACTATGAGCAATCACACAATTAGCACAGTGATAAGTTAGAATGTCAGTGCACATACCTGATGATTCACAGAGAAATATTGCAAATCTAGCTAAGAGTCTTAATCTGCATAGGCTGCTGTAACAAAATTGTCACAAATGAGACTGCTTAAAACAGACAAATAAAAAATCATTTTTCACAATCATGGAGGAGACTGTCCTTGAAGGGCTAGTGATTCAGTGACAGATTAAGCTTGTTTTACATGTGACAACTTGTATCATGGTTTTCATACAGTTCAAGAGATGTACAAGCTCCCCGAGGCCTCTTTCATAAGGCACATGTTTCACTAATGAGGGCTCAACTCATCTTAATCACTTCCCCAAAGCCCATCACAGTAGGTAAATTTCAACCTAACAATTTTGATGGGGACACAAATTTCTTCTTCCAGACTTTTACGTGAGACTAAAAATCAAAACAAACAAATCACAGGAACAAAGTTTAAATATCTTTATTCATTGCTTCTGATCATCAAAAGCCACAGCAAGAGAGGTCCACCATCAGAATTCTACCTTGTTTCCTGTAATTTTCCTGGGAGGCCAGGTGCAGAGCCAGATTTTGTGAAATGAGAGGTGATTTTCATCCTGCCCTTTTGTACAGCATCCAGTAATTCAGAGTGGTTATTGCTTTATATTCCCATTACATTATTCATTTAATGCTCTATCACATTTAGAGGTTGTTGTCATGTAGGCCTGTGTGGCCTTTGAGATTGGCTTCAGCTTCTCCTGTTATTTGTCTTCCAAGACTTAAAATAAACTGGGTATGGTGATGCACACCTTAACCTCAGTGCTCTGGAGGCAGAGGCAAATCTGGTCTACATAGGAAATTCGAAGCCAACCAGGGCTACTTAGTAAGAGATCTTAGTCTACACACACACACACACACACACACACACACACACACACACACACACACACACACAGAGAGAGATTGATTCTTAGAAATATGATTGTTTCGTTTCCTGGGATCATCCTTTCTAAATCTTAGAGAAAAAAGTAAAAGAAAAAGAAAAAAAGAGAAGAAAACAACATTAAAATACACATTAAGTACAAGAGACTGCTAATCTGCATGACTTCAAAGCATAACTCTCATGGGGGAATTTTCTAAAGTGCTTAATTTTAAGATAAATGATAATTTTTGAATAGGAGAAAAATGACAAAACATTAATTCCTAATGGAAAAAAAACAATCTGTCTAATGAGAAGAAGAATTTAATCACCATTGTCTTCATCTCCACATGTACGCATGGAGGCATCTTGCAGACGTCAACAACAAACGGTGCTGACTGCCCTTCAGGTTCTCCAAGCTGCTGAAGCGGAGAACTTTGCCTTACAAAAGCAGATTCTATGCATTTAGTGCATCGGGCACACCCATAATTGAAGGTCTATCTATAATCAAAGACAGGGCTCTCTCGTAGTTAAGAGGACAGGACAGAAAAGCCAACAAGTGTTTGTTTGTTTTTTTTTTTTTTTTCTAAGTTGTTGAAGATTTGGACTCTCTTAAAGATAAAATGATGGCCAAACCCAAGCAGCAGGGATATAAGTCTTTTTAGGGTCTTAAAGATGCAAGGTTTCATTGTCTACTTTTCTCAGTATTTGAAGCATCGAAGGAAAGTTTCCTCTTAGAAACACCTTGCTGCGCTGTCTTTGGGACACAGAAAACCATGCTCAGTTTCCACAGCTGAGTCCTTAGCCATTGTAGGCTTTACAGTTTTGAGCCTCTGCCACTCTGTTTCAGTAGCTCATCATTGCTGCCTTTAATATAATCTGATCATGCTGGTTTGTTGCTGCAAGAAACATGTATTAATATTGTCTCTGGTAAAGCTTTTCACGGTTGGTAATTATCCCACTAACTGCTGGAGGCAAAAACAAACAGACAAACGAAAACAAACAAACAAAACCCAAAAACTGATTATATTCTTTAGCTTGGATCCAACCCCTTTCTGACTGTAGAAAATGAATGCACTGGCTCCTAGGTTAAGGTCAGGAGGATCCTAAACATAAAGATTAGAAAAGACATGGGAAGTGGAGGAAGGGCCTAAGGAAGGTAGCTGCAACACTTCCTGAAGTTCTGATACTGAACTGGACAGATGAATGTTCTAGATCAGAAAAGAACAAGAAAGCTTGGAATTTAGTCACTGAAGAAACATTAGCGTATTCAAATACTAAATGAGGTTGCTGACAGCAGTTATGGAATCATCACGAAAAAAGGCAGAGTGTTACATTGTATTTATTTTCTGGCTGTCTCCTATTAAACACATGCTATACCTTTGCTGGGACTCTATTTTACCAAGCCAAAGGTTAGGGAGTTTCCATCACTTGTGTGTTGCAGCATGATTATTGGTAATGGAGTAAGAAAAAACTTGGTTTTGTTTAGTGATTCAGTAGGTGCTGGCTTTGGCTCTCCAGCTGTGTTAAATCTTATAGTAAATGTCGTTGGTGTTTCCCAGATCACCTTACGTTCTATGGGTGAAGCATTGTGTGTGTGTGTGTGTGTGTGTGTGTGTGTGTGTGTGTGTGTATGTGTGTGTGTGTGTGTGTATGACATTCTTAGGCAATAACACTTGCAAACTGTTTAGAGACCCAACCTCAACCTGTTTCTGGAATTATTTTGTCTAAATCATCAGGTTCCAGTAATACTTAAAAAGAAGTAGGAAACCCCTTTGTTTGTGGGATGGAAAACTGATGTAATTGCAGCTTTAGGGTGCACACACTGTCACTTCGGTGGCATTAAGGATGGCATTATCTAAAATTGCCCCCTGCTTGGGTCCTTCCTGTTATCTCTTTTTACATGTGTTTCCTCTCCCTGATTTCTGCAGGGACATATCTTTAAAATCTCACTGTTTTTGTACCTGCCGCCTGGGAAACCTATATTAACACGACTATTTTGTCTCGTTATAATCTTGGAGCCATAAATGAGACAATTATGATGAAAAGTATTATGAAATAATAATTGAACTCATCTTGTGGAGAAACATTAGAGACTGTTTCCATATGTTGATTTGGCTTCCTAATTACTCTAATTTTATTCATTTAATCACTCACTCCCTCAAAGAAAACTCAATATTTTTCTACTGAATGACTAGAAGCCATACTGATGGGCATATACTCCTTCATGGGGGGGAGAAAACCAAAAAAAAAAAAAAAAAAAAAAAAACTTTTCATTGCATCCTCACAGCTTACCTGGAAAAAGCAAATTTCAAGATGAGGCCATCTGTGAATATGGACATCATTTCAACACCAACATATAATTTATTCAAGGTGTGAATAGTTTTATAACCAAGTAAATATTGGTTAGAGAGATTTGAGGAATGGGTTGGCATAAGATAATAAGCCTCCCATCATAAATATTCCATACAATACTGATAAACTAGCCAATACCTTTTATGAGTTTGGAAAATCACACTTGAAAGGAATATGGGAGAATTATAGAATTCAAAAGATTCTTAAATGGAAACGAAGCAATTACTAAGATTAATTATAGAAAGTAAATGCCTCCTAGGTTGACAAATCACTCACTTGTACCAAGTTTATTTCATGGATTGTTTGCTGTGAGATATAGGTTTCACAATAAAAACACTGGAGGAAAAAGGCATAAAAGCTCAGAGATGTGAAAGCAGGTTCTCTGTGTTCCTTAGTTGTCGCAGGTTAGATGTACTGCTTCTAATTGTCTGTCTTTTATTCCCTCTCTCTTGTTTATTTTCTTCATGTTTGAGGACTCATCTTGTTTATAGAACAGGAAACTGCATCCCTCGCTTACAGATATCAAATGCTCAAAGCTTTATATATATGTATGTCTACCCTCTATTAGCTACTTCACCTTATTTAATCCATTTACTGTTTTTCTTAGGACATATTCATCTCCACATTTTCTGAAGTGAACATGGACATATCCTCCATAATTTTGATCAAGAACTGTCATAAAATACATATATGGCAACAACACAAGGAAGAGCCATGTTGTAGATTAATTCACAAAGAGACCTTTTTTGAGCACAGAAATGTGTTTTCTCAAAAGAAACTGTTGAATACACCAACACAGAGTCACACATACACACACCTATAGCTCACTTTTTCAGCAAACAGAACATCATAGAAATTGTCTTGCCTGAATTCAAGAGCACTGTCATATTACAAGTTGGCTGTAGGCCAATATTTACTGGGTTAGATAACCCAGAATAAATGGAAACACAGGCCTTTAGAGCAGTGGTTCTCAACCCTGTGGTTGAACTACCTTTTCACAGAAGTCACCTAGGCCCAGTTGAAAACACAGATATTTGCAATATCATTTATAGTAGTAGCAAAATTATAGTTATAAAGTAGTAACAAAATTAATTTTATGGTTGGGGGTCACCACAACGTGAGAAACTGTACTAAAGAGTCTCAGTGTTAGAAAGATTGAAAACCACTGCTTTAGATGAACTTAATTAGTGAAAAATTTGAACCAGAAGTGAAGATGGACAAAGTCTATCCATGGTTTTGTAAAGCATATTGTGTGTAATGTAGGTATTACTCAGTTGATTTTCAAAATTATCTATCGTCTATCTATCTATCTATCTATCTATCTATCTATCTATCTATCTATCTATCTATCTATCTATCT
>NW_026596125.1:12065416-12070317 GCF_907164565.1 Psammomys obesus | reverse complement strand
TCTATCTATCTATCTATCTATCTATCTATCTATCTATCTATCTATCTTCTATCTACTTAATGTGTGCCTGTCAGGGGGCATATGTGGAGGTCAGAAGACAACCTTTGGGAGCCAGTTCACTTCTTTTACCAGGTAAATGCCAGTATTGAACTTGAGTCCTTGACAGCAAGCACCCTACTTCCTGAGACATTTACTTGCTCTACCTGCGTATTCTCTATATTTTCAGTTCCTCACACTTGAATGATCAAACTAATTGGCAGCAAGCTCAGTATTAGCTTATGATTTCTTTTTTCTTTTTTTAATTTTTTATTAATTACGCTTTATCCACTTTGTATCCCCCCTGTAGCTCCCTCCCTCATCCCTTGCCGATCTCTCCCTTCTTCATTCCCCTTCTCCACACATGCCCCTCCCCAAGTCCACACATAGTGGAGGACTTCTTTTCTTTCTTTCTGATCCTAGTCTATTAGGTCTCATCAGGAGTGGCTGCAGTGTCTTCCTCTGTGGCCTGGTAAGGCTGCTCCCCACTCAGGGGGAGGTGATCAAAGAGCCAGCCACTGAGTTCATGTCAGAGACAGTCCCTGTTCCCATTTCTATGGAACCCAGTCGGACACTGAACTGCCATGGGCTACATCTGTGCAGGGGTTCTAGGTTATCTCCATGCATGGTACTTGGTTGGAGTATGAGTCTCAGGAAAGACCTCTGTGTTCAAATTTTCTGGTTCTGTTGCTCTTCTTGTAGAGTTCCTATTCTCTCCAGTTCTTACTATTTCCCACTTCTTTCATAAGATTCCATGCATTCTGCCCAAAATTTGGCCATAAGTCTCAGCATCTGCTTTGACAGTCTGCAGGGCAGAGCCTTTCAGAGGCCCTCTGTGGCAGGTTCCTGACTTGTTCCTGTTTTCTCCTTCTTCTGATGTCCATCCTCTTTGCCTTTTTGGATGGGGATTGAGGATTTCTTAAGAGCTTCAACATTATCTTCAAATCAGTTTGCTCTTTTACTTTATTACTTTCAGTTAAGGAGATGGCTCTTGTATTTCAGAGGGAGGGATAATTATAAAATGTGAGAAAGAAAAAAGTTGGAGTTGAGGGCTGATGACCTAACAACAGCTGATGTCATAAAAGTCTGAACATTTTATGCAGAAATATTTGTCTTGCTGCTTGAAGAAGATAAGTCTTTATTCTAACCAGGTTTTTAGCTGATTAGATGGAGCTTACCCTTATTATTAAGGGCAATCTGCTTCCTCTGACCCCAGGAGATACTGATTTATGTGTAAATATTTTCTCAACTCACTCGCCTTTAAGTATAAAGAATAATGCTTGACTATATAGCTGTAAACCAGCCAAGTTTACAGGAAACATAAACCATCACAGGCTGGAAATAAATCTGACTGGCATCCTTAAAAATGAATTAACATACAGGCTTACCCCCAGATGAAAATCTACAGGCAATTAGTGGATTGTTGATAGAGGGAAAAATCAATATTCCTCAGGAATTAGGTATCTAATCGGTTCCCTAATACCAAGTAGTCAACCTGGAAACATATGTATAAGCAATGTAAGCGATGGTGAGGGAACTCCACGGCTGTCCTTCTCTGTCTAGCTAACAATAAGGAGGCCTGGCTTTGAGATAAGATTGTCAATCATTGGGGGAAAGGGATAGGAAGGAGGAGAGGAAATGGAGGAATGATGTAATTATATTTTAATTAAATAAAAAGAAAAAGGATAAATTTTGATAGCAATACCAGAGATCCAAAATATTGAGAAAAGGTGAGGGGTATGTGAAGGACACGTAAAGAAATCCTACAAACTGGTGTGAGAGATCTCAGGAAAAAGTTAAACTGTCAATGTTTTCTTTTGAAGCTTTAACCCACAGTCATGAGATCTCTCTGCTCCCAATCTGTGTTATTTTTCTGTTTCAGTACTTACAAACTAACACAGATGAACTACCAGCTAACCTAATAAGGAGATGGGCAGGCATCTCCTTATTTTCACTGGGCAGGCAGAGACTAAAACCTACTGCCAACCCTACACAAGTCAGGGCCCTTGATAGACAATCTCAAAAGAATCACAAAGATTAGAAATAAAGCCCCAAAGAGGCCATGGAGAGGTGCTGCTGGACCAGCCTCTCTCATTAAAATAGTATGTTTATTGTGATTGAATCTTAGGAGTCAGATGGATGGAAGGAATAGCATAGCGTGTGGGGGAAAGGAAGGAGATGAGAAAAATCAAAGCTATTTACTCAAGTCCACATGCTAATAAATGCCAAATGTGTGTGCCTAGAAAGAAGGAAAGACATGACTTGGGAGTCTGTTTATAATATCATTTGGAATTTTGATAGAACTGTATTTCACTGATGAAAGACAATAAAATATTCAACATATAACATTCTTCAAGAACATTACCTATTGGTAGGAAGATGAATTTCATAGTTAATGAATAAAAATTTCATAGCTTTATTTGGATTATGGTGAAGCCATATGACTACCTGCTCACCATCAACTTGTCTATGTTCACAACATAATAAAGGGACTTTGTCTGGCTATGTTTTCTCCCACCTGAGTTAGAGTTCTCCTGCCAGGAAGGCTTTCACATACCAGTAGTAGTTTTCCATCTTCATATTTGATAAAGGTGCGATTGCTTTCAGCCATTGAGTACAGCTTGGTCCAATCACATATCTCCGTGGTGGTAGAGAATTTTATTTACAAACAACCTGAAGCATACAACTTTGTCAGATGTCTAGGAAAGACTCGGTAATGCTTTTCTTAGGCAACTGGAATTCTACCACCACAAACGTAATACTAACTACTACCATATCCACAGATGATGGTTATTGATATTATCTCAACAATAATTATGAGGATTAAGTTCATGGTGATATATTTTGATTGTTTTTACTCAAATATGTCTTTCAACCAAGCTCTGTCCCAAGTGCTTAAGTACTTAATCTTCAAAAGTATCTAATAGTTATCAATCGATTATTTAACAATTGCCAGACATGGACAAGTGAGTGAAGAGGTTGTCCATGGCTTCAAACTAGAGTTAAGGAAGGCAAAATAAGTGCAGCAGCCATAAAGCATCACGTTTGATAATTGGTGCTCCCATCTGATTGAAAATTTCTACCCTTTGACCCATAGGTTCTAACTCTTCCCACTTTTCAACTATCTTTGTTAACCCATGTTTTACTCTTAAAAGCGTATTTTACCACAAAAAAGATACATGTAAACTAATTCCTATATTTGCTTGCTAGATTTAGTTATGTGATGGCCATAAACTTGAAGATATTATGTTGTAAACTATAAACATACCTATTTTTTTGTCAGTCAAGGAAGCTGTAATACATAGCATCAGCACTACTTGTTTTTGTATGCTTTCCCTTAATGTATTTCAGAATTTGGCCAATGATTATTTTCTAGAACCCACTTTGAATCAAAGACAGGGATATATCCTGCAGATGAAATTATCATCAATTTACAGTTCCATTTTTAAATTTTAGTTGAACGGCTTTTACCTTTCTCTCAATTTTTCCAATACATATGACAGTAACCAGTAGCTCCCTAGCTATGAGTTTGGGATTTATTGTCCCTAAGCAAAGTGCAACATTTTTCACAATTTTTGCACCTTTCACCCTCAGTCCTTTTTGTTGCTTATTTGATAATACTGTACACGTGGCTCTAACAAAATACTTGTAAAAATTTATCTTATCATTATTTTGAAGCCATGGAATGGGCATTTGATAAGATGTGTTCCTCAGGTGACAGACCACTCCAATGTGTGTTACCAAACCGTTAAAATTACTATCCCTATCACTCCTTGCTTAGTAACCAGGGATAATTTTCCAACTGTGAATTTGATATCATCACTATTACAGGATACATGCCAGTGTGAGACCTGACAAGTTGCCCCCTTTTAATAACTCTATGAAAATGGTTGGGCTTAATCTTCTCACATCACTTTGAAAATTTTAGTTTGTCCCAAGTATCACAAAAAGAGACATGTAAGATGTCATATAGTAATCCGTGGCTAAAAACAAAGATTCTGTCTAATTAAATAATGCAATACAAAATAGGTGGAGAACTTTGGGCACCATACATGAATAAAATCCTAAAGAAGCATCTCCTTGAATCTTTACTGAGCAAACATGTAGAAGAAGGAAGCATTGCACGGAGTGTAACAGGTGACCAGAAATCAGTAGTTTTAGCCTTGATTTTTCCTTTTCTTTGAGAATTTGGCAGTAGCTCCTCTTGTTTTATTGCCACATACTGGTTTGGCTGTTATTTTCCCCTTCCTCTGGTGCTCCTGGGTTTGTCCCATGAAAGCTCATTCATGTTGGATATTTTCTCAATCTTTTACTCAGTTCCTTGCAATATGAATTAGATGGATCGAAAAGTAACTGGCAAATCAACCTGCTCACCATGCATAAAACAGGTTGGAGTGTCAGCCATGGAAAGAGTTGCAGATTTTGAAGCTGTGCAGCTGTGGTTGTGAGACTGGGAGCAAATGAGGTGTTTCCTTACACCCCATCCAGTGATTAGCCATGAAAAACTGGTAGAAGGACTTTCTTCTGCATCTCAACATAAACCTTTACCTTAATATAGGTTTAGATAGTACTGTAGGAGCCAATTCAATGCCAAACTGGAATCTATAAGTATATAAAATGAAATCATCAAAGTGAGTATTATCTTTTTTCTAATATATGATTATAAATTTTGATACAGTTACATGCATTCCCACCTAGTCTTGTGCCAGAGACAAGTTTAATAACAAAACAAAACACACAAACAAATAAACCACCTTGAAGTTAAAGATTATATAAGCCGCTGAAACAGACTGGCTTATGCTCAGTGGCTGAGCATTCATCTATCTATCTATCTATCTATCTATCTATCTATCTATCTATCTATC